>NW_027106004.1:87833-100289 GCF_000696795.3 Halyomorpha halys
TAACATAATTATAAATTTATAGTTTATTATTATAAAATCAAAAAATATTTAACATAACCTTGTGCTAGAGTAATTTTAATTCACCTAAGTGTGACATTGTATAATCGAACTGATTTTTAAGTACTTAATCTGAATTTAAAAAACAAAACTGTACCTTCTACAGCCCGTGATTGGTCTTGTGCAGTGCTAGGTAAGAAAGTACTGTTTCAAGACCAAATGTTATGCAAGGTTTGCTTAACCACCAGATTTTTGAACCTATAGGAAGTACTAACGTTAGGGGCAGAGGGTGCTCCAGGAGAGCTCCCGAACCCACTAGTTTGACCCGCCGTCTATTAAACAGAATACATAATATTATGTCCCAACCGTATTTAAAACCGGGTCAAGGAGACCTAAGTAAAGTACTTTACTTACTATTCTATAACGCTCACTACTTATAAAATTATCGTATTTCCAAGCCTCTGTTTAGGGACAAGGACTGACAAGTGGGAGCACCCACCATCTGTATTTGAAGATCCTATTCGGAGACATCCAAACGAAAACACAATGGGGCAATAGAGTCCTGAATCGGTGGAGCGGCGATATATAGACAGCATAGGGCACTTTTACGACAATGCCAGTCGCCGGCCAGACAGTAAGGGGCTATAAAGGACCTAGGTCCTTGAACAAGGGGCTCCGAGGGAGTGGGGGGAGGTTGGGTAAATATGTAAATAGCCGCCAGCCAATAAACATACAGCTCCCAATACAAGGGCCAATTTGTAACCCCTCACCCTTTATGCCGCTGTTATTAATTCTGCTATTGGCTTCCCTCAGGCAATAGGAACAGTTTTTATATTTCCACGGGCCGGGCTATGTTCCCAGGTGGAGCTGTAAATTACGCCCCCACCTCTTAGTGGTTAAATAATCAAATTTATAGCCGGAGCCGGCTATTGCCTCGGGGCTTGTTTTCTCCCTTTGGACTGGCAATTTTCGTTTGGCTCTTTTCCTTGCACGCTTAGCCCAAATAGTTTTATTAAATTTTTCTGACGTATCACCATAAAATATTGGTCAAGGATAGATCAAATTAAACTTTTAAAATATTTTAGTTCAATAATTAAAACTCGATGATAAGTTAATTTTCACATAGTCAGATAGTGCAAAATTAGGTTTGTTTGAAGCGCGCTTTCCGCTTGAGGCTATACAGTACTTCACTTTTTCATTTAATTTACATGGTTGTAGGGGATATTAACATAAAACATTTTGGGTTGTCAAAACATCGGTTAGAGTTTTAATGAATTTTGAATGATTTGATCCATTGAAAATTGCTGATATTGATGAATTTATGTAATAATTCTGAAGATGAAGGTCCAGTTGAAGTAAGAAAGGAAATAAGGAGTGAACTTACTCAGGCGGATGGAAAGGCATTATATCTTCGCCAAGCACTCTCCTCTCTCCTATTTCTCCTTCCCTATTGCGGGAACAGCTCTTTGGGTATCTACGCAAACATGATGAGGAGGAATTCAATGAGAAGGAAAAAAAAGCTCTCCTACACTTTCACTACATTTTCTGCCCACTAAGGTCGCTGGGGACATAAGATCTTTCTACCGGTCGCTAGGTGGCGCTAGTAAAGCTTACTTTACGGGGGGCTCTTCCGCTTTTTGCTTGGTTTTTTTAAAGGTTTACGCTATAGCCTAGTTCGTAGAACCAAAATATTATATTATACTCGAATAATTTATTTTTTTATTAAATTCTGTAACTGAATAACCCCAGACTAAATATTGTTATGATTTAAACAAAGATATTCCTTTCTTGTCAAGGCATAAAAAGATTTAAAAATTCATTATTCACAACTCAATCATTTACATTTTTATTAATATACCTTTTAAACTCGAAATTAAAAAAAAATTAAAACAGTGCTGAACAATTTAGAAGTTTATACACTGAGGCATTCATAACAAATGACAAATTGTGCTCATAAGATCCACAAGATCCATAATTGCATGGTTAATGAACCGTAGATGAGGTTTTAGAAGCCATGTAGCTACACGAGGGCTGATAGGAGGGGGCTAATTGGTCCAGCTGCCGTTACTGGGCCAGGTGCTCCTCATTACAGCTGGAATAATGATCGTGCCCAATATATGTTGCTGAAGCTGGGTATGCTTTTGACATGTTGGGGGTTGACTGTAATGCTGTTGCGTGAAGTCAAATCAAACGTAATCCGTAGACACAATCCCTCTCACTTGAAATCCTAGTTAGAATTTTTCCTTCATGCCTGTTAGTTTACTATTACCAGTTAAAAAAAAAAAAATTAAACATTTGGCCAAAAAGTTGTTATGCCAATACTAAGATATGAAACTGCTTCCTGAACAGCTTATTCACTCAATATAACTTCCTGCTTTTTGTACATATCGCACTAGTATTTCTAAAGTGACACAACTCAAAAATCGGTGTTTTTGAGCTATGACTATGAAATAAATTGGTAAATACATCTTTATGAATCATCAAAACTGTATCAACCTAGCTTCAGAGCTTGTCCGCCAGAGGGCACTTGTGTCACTCTTACTGCCTTCATGCTATTCCCCCTCCATAGGCAAGAGTGTCACATTTCCAGAAATGTAAGTTTTAGACTTATGTTACTTTAGAAATACTAGTGCGATATGAATATATTTTTATAACAAAAATGTATTCATGTACATACTTTTTTATGAATTATTATTATTTTTATAAATTAAATTATATTTTTTTCGTTGGGTGAATAATAAACAAACACTTTAGTACATTCTTTCTATTACTGTAATTAAGAAAAAAAAAAGTGGGACACAAATGATGAATGAAAACTGATTTTTTTTTACTTTAACCTAACTTTTTGTTAAATATATATTATAATTAAATTTTAAGATTTTAGAGAATATTTAACCTTTATTAGAATAGTTGAAATATTTTAATGTTGGCAACCCCACTCCTCTTATAGAAGGTTCTAGTTCAGTTACCATTATGAGGTGTATGGAGTTGAGCACCAATTATTTTTTAGTAACTTTTTTTTTTTTAATTGTTATTTATTGCGTTTGAAGTCCTTTTACAATATGATGTGTGTTTTTCTAAAAATCTAATGCCCTGATGATGAATTGACGAAAATTTGGCAAGATCAATAAATTAATCTATTAGAGACTGCAATGGTCTTTATATGTACTTACATTAATAACTTACTCATTTTACAAACAGTTAAATCTTAAACGCCATTTTTAAATTTCAGGCGCTTTTTAAATATTGCTGTATTAAACTATCTTAATTCTCATCTTACAGTTATAAGCAAATATTTCAAGAGTGAAAAAAGGACCGTCGCTCCCTGGGGATCTTAATAGGGCAGGTCCGGCCAGGAATGATAGCCTTTTTTTATTATGATCTTTATTAATAAATTAATCCAATTGAGACTACAATGGCCTTTTTGTTTACTTAAACACATAAATGGTCTCTATCCATTAATATTCTTTTTTTTCACGAATAAATATTTAATTTTTTTTATATTATATTACTAAAAAATCTAATAATCCTAAATTTTTCTTCCGTTATCACCCAGTAACCTGGATACCTCAACTGGGTTTAAAAAAACATGTAGATAAAAACCTAAAAAAAGAAACTACATAAGTCTAATGAAAAAATTTGTTATGGTATGAATTTCAATTTTATTGAGAAATAAACTCAATTTTACTATATTTCATACCCTCTTCTTCAAAACATTTAGTGCACAAATTCAGATTTTCAATTGACTTCCTTTTTAATTCATAAATCCTAGATGGTTAAGTACAAAAAAAGAGATTATACTTTATGGTTCATCTGTTAGCAGTAATAAAATCTACAATGTCACATGTCTGCTAACTTACTTCTAATAATTGACGCTGTGGTTGTAAGGAACTATTTCGATCTTCCTGAAAAATTGCACAACTTTTTGTGCAAACATTTATGATTTTAGATATACGAAATCACTTGCACGAATTGGCTTTTCCCAATATTCATGTAGTTAAGAGACTAAATTCTAAAATTAAAGCTATTAAGAGATGCAAAGCACCCAACTGACTTCTAGACACAAGGAAGCAAAAAAATCAATTACAGAAACCCGAGCACAGAAAATATCACTCCTCTTCCTTCTAAATCTTGATTTTTACACTACTTACCCAAAAACAAGGATTTTTAATAAACCTTAAAATTTTCTTTGTTAGTAAAGGTTTCGAGCAAAATAAAAATATAATGTTTTTTAACAAAACTTGTAAACAATTCATCCTTCAACTTAGATTTTAAACCAATAATTTTAAATGAAGTGAAAGATAGGTTACTAGGATACAGACTGAGTTGTTTACTAATGTTTTTCGACCAATGGAATTATGTTACTCGATCCCAGCAGAAGATAACGTTGCATAAGAGGAGCCCTGAGAGTTGCCAATTATCTTCCTCTGAGAAAAGTAGTCCTTTGTTAACGAACCAGATAAGATTTCTAATATGAAATTTGATGTCTGGACCAACTGATTTATTTATTTTCTCTGTTCCGGCCGAATCGTTAAGCTTCAATCCGCACATGCTGCACCATTCAAATAGTACAAGAGCCCAAGAGGAGAAAAAGTCAGTTATTTCACCCCAATTGTTTATTGACTTTAATGAAAACTATGTAATAGGTAGGGGGAATAAAAAATGGCGGCTTTTCAAAACGTTAAAAATAATTAATTTTTCATTCGGAGCTCTATAACTTTAAAACTACCAACAGCAATAGAACATCTAAGAAAATATCATTTGAAATAGAGTAAATTTGTTAAACTGTAAGCCCTAATAGAGGTATTTACGTTCGATATTTCTCAAGATATAGCTTTTTAAAAAGTAATATTTCATAAAAATATACGTTCTGTAGTACTGAATGATCAGTTGAAAAATCTATATCTCAAAAACATTTGACGAGCAGACGTCTGTTAGCACTCAAATTAAAGCTAGTTTAATGGGCTATAAAGTAGTTTATGACGTTCATTGTCGTAGAAATAGTAGTTTTCATGAAATTTTCTAAAATAAATTGATTTATAGTTGTTCGGACAAATTTTTATTTGCCAAATTTATATTCATATACGAATATCATCAAAAATACTATCCCTACGAAGATAAAAGTGTCATAAACTACGTAAGTTAAATTATCTTTATTTTGAGTGCTAGTAGACATATTTATCTCTTATGGGTCTAGTGAATATAATTTTTCAAAATCATTTTATACGAACAACTAGAAATTAACAGTTTGTGAATTTATTTTGTCAAATAACATAAGAACTGCTACTCCTACAAAGATGAACGTTATAAATTATTTTATAGTAACTAGCTTTAGTTTGAGTGTTGACAGACTTATGGTTTCTGAAATAAATTTTATCAAAACTCAAACCTATTGTCTGAACAACTGTAAATCAATTTATTTTAGAAAATATTATAAAAATGCTATTCCTACGAATGTAAAGGTCATAAACTACTTTACAGTACGTTAAACTAGCTTTAATTTGAGTGCTAATAGATATCTAAACGTCACATAGTTCCTGAGATATAGATTTCTCAAAATAAATTAACTAACTACTAATCTTTCAGTAGATTTTTAAGAAATATTGCTTTTTAAGAAGCTATATCTCGAGAACTATTGAAGGTGAATAGCTCTATTAAAGCTAATATTTCAGAAAATTTACTCTCCTTTAAATAATGTTTATTTAGATTTTCTAGTGTTGATAGTTTTTAAGATATAGAGCATTTTAGATTTGTCTGTATTGATCTCCGAAGCGTTCCAGTTGAAAATACGTGAACTCTACAAACTCCAGCTTTGAGCTATAGTCCTTTTTGAGTTTTAGTTCATGAATTTGTAAAAGGGTTTATAAAGGTTCTGATTGTGACAGTTGAAGTTTAATTGTTAGCTGGTAAGTTTTTGAGGTCCAGGTTTGCTACTTGCATTAAGCTCTCCAGTAATGACAATGTAATTTGTATATTTATACAGACTGTTCTACCCTACTAAGTAGCAATGCGTATTTCCCAAAATTAGTTTTAGGATTTTTACATAACTTTAAGCAGAAAATTTTCTTTAGTTAAAATTTGTTAAAAAATAACAACAAAAGAATTAATTTTCTTATTTTTAATTCTTAAAAAGCATTATTCTTCCTTCTATTAAATGGTTTACTTCAAATAAAAAAATATGGTAATGTTGATGAGTAAAATTAATTTTTTAAAGCGTGATTTTGCCTAGAAATTACTTTCAAGTCGTGAAATAAATATATAGTTTGCTTTCTACTTAAAGGTTTCTGTGAGATTTAAGAGAAATTTCAATGCTATTCCAACTTTTATTATGGGTTGTATCTAGCTCCTCGATCGTTCTATTACTGGAAAAACCATAAGCTAAACTAAAGAAGCACAGTTTTAACTCAGAATAAGAGTTTTATTTAGTACCGTTTTAATATCAATCAGCTCCATATTTGGTTATTTATTAATTTTTATTATGAATTATCATATTAATAAAAATAAGAGTTATATATGTATTAATACTACATACCATCTTAAATAAAAATAAAACTATGTTTACAGCCTGGAGATGACGCCAAGGCTATAGTACTATCGTCTTGCCCCTGCGACCGAGACCTCCATTACGTCATCACCACGGAGGGTCATGTGACTTATTGGAATGAGCAGAGGATACCTCCTGTGGACCTTCCTCCAGAAGAAAACATCAACGGCATCCCCTTGTGCAGATTCAACTTCTCGTAAGTCATATTTGATAAAAAAATTAGACTTTCAATAATTCGCTAAGCAGTATTTCTGTTTGGCTTTGTATTTCTCACCTTAAGTTTATAAATTCAACTAACAGTGAAGGTTTTAGTACTTTTATGACTTTAGTTAACAATAAATTATTGGCAACTAGCTTATTATCACAAAGAAGCATACTGTTGAATTCTTAGAGATACGTTTTCAAGAAGTGTATTATCTACTAAGGGAGGACTGAACAAGTTTTTGTGGACATTCTAGCATTCAGTGCGGCAGAAAAGAAAGATCTAGTAGTAGACCCAGCAATAAAACTTTATAAAATAATCAGGATCATAAAATCAGTGAACTAAGGAAAGTGGACAGCCATATAAAAAGTATCTATAGCTAACTGAAAAAATATACATCGAAATTTGGTTAACAACTATTTTAAGTAAAAGGTTGCCTTGGAAGTAGGGGAACCGTTCCTCTTACAACAAGCATTTTTTTTTTAAAAGAAAAAAATATCAGAATTTGGTAGATACTAATGTTTTGTACTCATGGGGAATTCAACATCATCATTTACATACATTTTTTTTTGTCAACCCTGTGGGTGACAAAAAGTTCTCAATTTGTTATATTCTACTGGTCTGGCCTGTTATTCTGTCTTCTTCTTTTCAAGTTTTTCTCTTTTTTTGACTATTGGACTGCTTATTATGTGTAAATTAGCAAAGTTGAGCAACAACTCACAGTTTTTCAAGTTCCCCACAACCGTACAGTTACTTATGACTTCTCCAATAATTTTAATAATAATTGTTTTCTGACTGATGAATAGCATAACGACGTTCCTATAATTATAAATTTATATGGAAACAGACCCTAATATATTTATAAAATAGAGAAACTAGGAGAGAATTAGAAAAAGAGGACGTGGAAGGAAAATAAGAAAACGGATAGTTAAGCTCAGATCAGCTATAAGCAGTATACTTGTTAAAATTAGATGATAGCTTAAAACGTGTCAATTAAGCCTTTGTGTACATGCTCACTTCTAAGTTGAATTATCAAAGTACAGGAAACAAATAACGTGAGAAATAAAAAACTATGAATTGATTTTTTGTTCTTGTCCTAAAATTTAGTTTTATTTATTATTAACCTTGTTACTTTATTCTTAGAATAGTGGACTTAAAGAAATTAAAGCAAGCAGTATGCATTACTTACCATGTAATTAATAATTAAAAGACACAAGATTTATTAGTAAAGATGTCGGATTAAAGGAATTTAATCAATTATGGGAAGAACTAATTGTATAAAAATAATTAATACGTTAATCCTCATTTAAGTCACTTGAACTGCTTAAAGTATATGAACTCCCTTTATATGAATCGTTGTGTTATAAAAGGTAAGCATCATATAAAAATTTAGTCGGGTCTCACTCAGGTTCGGTCTAGATGAGAAATTCCTGTCGAAGTAAAGATTAATGGTTCTTCCAACAATATATTCGGAGGAGTACGATAGAGAACATGAGAGGAAATTTATTATGATAGTTGAAGGATAGTTCTAAATACATGTATATAATGATTTCACACTAAAATAATATAGTTAATATAATTTTCAATAAAAATAGGAAGTATTACGAAATTAAAGATAACTTATTAATAATGGGGTGAGTCATAAATTATATAGGATTTCATTTTTTTTTTAAATAGCAATCAACTTCAATTTTCCTTTAGTTTTGTATAATCTGTAGGTTAAATATGACCTCTAACATTAAAACATTTTTAATCATAAGCCATTAAATGGAATGATAATAATCCAGTGAGTGCACGAGTTCCAAAATTATACTCTTACTGAACGGATGGTTTCAAAAATTTGAAACTTATGACATCAGCATCAGCATCAGCTTTAGGGGGAAGAGGATTCTGGAAGAAAATTATAATTCGAGAACAGCGAGACTCTGTTGGGGCAAGCACAACGAACATAAAGTATTTGGGAATTCGCAATAGTGCTTGAATCATAAATCGCTTATCAAGCAAGAAATTTTTACAAAAAAAACTAAAATAATCGTTTCATTAAACGAACTATTGCTTGTAATAAAAATGGATATATTTAAGAAACCCTAAAACCGAGAAATGGTATAACAATCTTTAGTTTTTGGGGGCTATGGAGAAAAAGGGCAATCCGAAAAATTACATTGTTCTCTATAATTTGTAATTAATAAGCCAATAAGATTTTATTTCAGAAGGTCGAAGAATTGATTCCTAAATTTATAAAAACTAATAAATCGGGAATATTTTCAACAAGATACACTACACTAGTAACTCGATTTTCTTCACATTACTTACAGTCCCAACTTAGGACCTTCCAATAACTAAATGTTCGGTCGACTACTGTCAGGAAAAAACTTAAATTCCTTCAACGATTTTCAAAATAGAAGTGAGAAATTCTGCTATTCAAAACCTCCAGTGGCATCTTCAAGACGGTCTCAATAGTATTATACCAGATATAACAGACCATAAGAACACGACGGCATATCCTTTGAATATTAAAAAAAAAATTGCTAGAATAAAACTATTTTTAACTAACAAGAAAAAAGGTCATTATCTTCGACTGATTCAATTGATTAATAAAACAATGAATATATATTAGGCAATTGGATTTATTAATTATAATTAGATTTAGATAGGAAAACATATTTTCTGAATATGAATGAATGGTCCCCTAGAATTATTACCAATCAAAAAAATACAAATAAAATATTTCCGATTTTAAAAAAATAAATTTTTATCAGCATTCAGGAAGGCTAGATTTTTTTAAAGGTCATTTTTAACAGTCGATAATATTTAAAAGTATCTCCATAGATGATATTATATTATGAGAGTGCATTGTAGCGTCCCTCGATAAAGGGAATTAATATGAGGGGCGAATCGATGTGAATTTATCAGCTGCGTTAATGAATAAACTGCACCCTGGGTGGCTGAAAAAAAAAAAAAAAAAAAAGGAACTCCAGTGATTTGGCCTGTTTCACTAATATGTCTTTATCAGTTTTATTACCCAGGTTTACTAAGACATAATTAAAAAACAAATAAAATATTCTCAACATACTGTTCTGTTTAGCTTACCTATACTTGAGAAAAACTTATTGATATACCCCGCTTATGTATTTTTGCTAACATAATTAATGACTGGCACCAGAAGATTCTTTTTACACTTAGGAACATCCACTTAAGTTATAATTACTATCTTATCTTTCAATCGTTCCTCTTTGGCAAATTTAGAAATTTTAGTCTCAGGAATACCGCAAGGATTAATACTGACTGTTTTATTCTGTATATAGTTATGTATCTTTACAGCTACGCTTAAAAGGGCAGTATGTATCTATGCAGTAAGTTAGGTCTTAGCAACCTCAGAACTGCAGCAGCGCCGGTTTAAATCCGGCCCAGGGTGTCGATTTTTATTTAATTAGTATCCCGTAGAAAACAATCCCGTATGTCAGAAATGACAAGGAAGGGTGTTAAAAAAAAAAAAGGTTTATATCCTTCTTGTAACTAACATATTGTAACCTGAAGGGAAAAAAAGTCGAGATTCAAACCGTGAGTTCCTTACGAAATACATTTTAAACCTCCTGGCTGGGCTAAATCGAACCTAAGTTGGGCCGGATCTTAAAATCTGGTCAAAATACGAAAAATTCAAATTAAAGTATTGTGTATATTAAAACAGGTTTTTTTTTTGTTGTTTTTTAACTTAAATAAGTGGAATCTGATATATTCCACTAAGAAAAAATAGTTGTTTATTCCAATTAAAAATTCCGGATGTTTAGTTCTGAAATTTCCTGCCTTGGGGGATACTGTCAGGATTAATTAATTATATTGATATTGCTGGTATATTAGTGCCGTGGACTATACTTTTAATAGAATAAGGTAAATTAAGCATTGTAATAAAAGAAAAATAACTTGTAATAAACAAGTTGATAGTTTAATTTTATGGCAAAAAAGTTGTGATATTGTTTTGTATGGATAGCGAAATTTGGACTTAATTAGGAGATTAAAGATAATATAAAATAAAATTTTACCTCTTCGATGAATTGGTGGGTTATTTTCTTGAAGAGCTCTGCGACTAATAAATTAAAGTTCTTCATTTTCCTCTAATTTTCTGTCATCTTCTGACTTCCTCCGCCTGGTTTAGGTGCAAGGTTATTCCGAAATGGTGATTTACTCTAACACTCACAAAAAATGTAAAGCTTTCCTGAGTCGTTTTAAGAAAGAGAAAGACCTGAGTTCTCTTTCTTAAAAAGACTTTGATCACCTGGGTGCAATATCCCTACTTGAAGTTTGGACACTTGCTCTTGAATTGCTCACCAAGAAACAATAATTTTGAGTTATTTCTTTAAAAGGTCTTTTTTAAACAAATTACACAACTACATTCAGCTAGGCTACTTGAATACAGTCCTTGGTGAATACACATACATTGGTGAATACAGTCCAACAGGACATATATTTTATGAATTTATATATGAAAGAATTTATGAACTTCTTCGAGTATCAAGATATTTCTTGAAAAGGTCTCCATTGAATACTAGGTTATGATAGTCATAGGTTTCGGAAGTCATTTTTATATTGTCAGTTAGTCTCTTCACATATTTTATTTTTAATTCTTATCCTTGCAAAAATCTATTATTACTATTTTTTTAAGAGTTAATATTTTATAATAACATCATTATCACTATGAGTGTTATGGTTATCTGTTTTTTACGATTTTCTATATTATTATTTTTATTATTACATACTATTAAGTAATTATTTATTAAACCAAACTAATCGTTTAATGCGTTTATTTTTTGGATATTAATTCTTAACTAAAAAAAAATTAAAGAAGAAAAGAAATATATGTAATGATAGCAAGAAATTAAATAGCCGTTTTAAATACAAAAAATATTTCAGTTCTTAAAAAAATCTTATTCACATAAAAGAAAAATAATTTTAAAAGTCTTTACCTTTTCCGGGCCAAAAATCTTTCTAAAGTGTTATTTAAATTTTTATAGCTATGCTGCTAAAGTGTTTCAAGGCTCTTATTAAGTAAGAGGATTTTCTTCCGTGGAATACTAATACGAAGGAATATTCCCTCCCAAATCCTTTAATTAACAGGACGAGGACCCCACCCTTAATTTTAGGCACTTTATAAATAATTCGATTAAAAAAAATTTATATTTTTAGTAACTCCAATGTTTTAGTAATATATTTTTTTGATAGAGACTGATATTCATAGTTGTAAGCACATTAAATTTTCATAATTTATCTGGTGTATACTTTTTCCTGAGAAAAGGGCTTATAGATTACATCACAAGAAGTAGTGTAACCCAAGATATAATTTTTATTTTTAAAATATAATTACTTACTTCTATGATTCCCAATAATTGATTTTGATTCACTAAATGACCATATCTGCCAGTATTTTTTCTTAACTGCACATAATTTATTTAATATATTACAATTAAAATTTGCAATGTTTGTGTGTGATTAGTGATAGATACAATTGGATCCCTATTTTTATCACAATCTGTATCACCTAGTTTTATTCTCGTTATTATATTAATTCACAAATTATAAATGTGCAGCTTTATTATTCCCTTCAATATCCTTTCAGTTATTTTAATTATTATTATTATTTATTAATTAATTATGAGAGATAGTTGACCGTGGATGATAAATGATGAGAAGATGGTTGGGGGTGCGGTCAATGAAACAC
>NW_027106004.1:100339-104252 GCF_000696795.3 Halyomorpha halys
ATTATTATTATTTTATTTTTATTTTTTAACTTTATTTTCATTATAGTAGTTGTTAATTAAATTATTAGTTGTATCACTTGAGGTCAATTCATATTTTACATATCTACCTTAAAAATTGAATAGCCTCCACAGCTCTCTAATAGCTATAAAATTTACATTTCACTTATGACTATCATTTTTATGTTTTATTTTATCATCTAACGATAGGTGTTGTCATCTGGGCCCTGTTTTATAATGAAAGCTAATAGTATTAGTACATAGTACAAGTGTAGAAACTAGTGTGGTAATTATACTAATACTTATTTTTTTCATTATAGGGATGATCTTTACATGAATTAAAAAATACTAAAGTACGAGTTACTATTGTACAAGTCTGTGTAATTGAATTAAGATAAATCTACAAGACTAATAGTATTAGTTTGTACTTTATTAAGAAACAGGGCCCAGGTCGAACCATATTGGATGTAATTTTTTTAATGAAAAACAAAAAAAAAAAATAAATGTGCCCCATATTATGTATATTATCATTTTATGTTTCCTTTTTTAAATATTTTGTTTAACTTGCTAATATTATCTTAACTTTAAGATTGTTTTCAAATCTAACTTATTAGTTAACCACCAATCCCCACCACTTGTCAACCCTGTCAACAATCAGTTTCATATTTGTTCTTCCCTGCATTCAGTAAGGTAGGTGTCCTGTTTTGGTCATTATTTTCCTTTAATCTTGATTTAACTTTTATTCCCTGTTGTCATCAATTCAGTGTCCAATACTTTTTCATTTATTATTATTTTCGTTTTAATTAATTGTTTAAAACTTTTTTGTAATTCTCATTTAATTGTACGTTTCACTGCACTTGTTTTTTCTTTTATTTAATTTACATCGTTCATTTTTTCACATATTTTAAATCATAATTGGCTACGCATTTGCTAAATTTTATTTTTTTTTATCTATTTTCTTACTTTTTTACCAAATTTAAGTTTTGCCACGCTAGAGATGAACTCATAGCAGAGGGAGTAAAATATATTTTTTTCTTCGGAATGTTTCGGCCAATTTGACATTTTTAAATGAATCACTGACTAATTTTATACTAAGCATAAAATTATATTATGTATTTACAATCCAAATTTCAATTTCTAACCATCTTACATAATAGTGTAAAGACCTCATCAGATGTTACAGGATCCAAATTTGATGGGTATATGTTGAAATGAAAAAAATAGTTTATTATTCTGGGACTAAATCCCTTTAAAAAGATTACATATTTTGTAATTTTAACATATATTGGCTAAAAAAAAGTGTGGCTAACTTTATTATAAGCTATATTAAAATTATATATAAATAATATTAAATACAGAAAAGAAAGAAAAATAAATGAAAAAAAAAACTAACTGACTAAACATAAAAAACCAAATAAAAGGCAGTTACAAAATATCTGTACTATTATAATATTGGATTAGATTGGTGAAGTGAAAGGTAGTTAAATAGAAGGGTTTTAAACGAGATAAGGGTTGGTACATGACGTATGTTAGATGGAATGGAGTTCCAGTGATATGAGCTCGGGTGAAAAATGATTTATCAAACGTAGCAGTAGAATACATAGTACTTAGCTACGTAAGGGTAGCTATGGTTCGACAGGAAATTTGGGCAATGTGTGGTTTCCAGGATAAAGTTTGATCAAAAGTGACACCAACATTTTTGACTGACATATGGAATGAAATAGGAGAACTGTTTAGGGTATAGTTGGGGGGGGGGGTCCTGGGATAGATTTAAGAATTTGTTCCATTCAATTTTGCTTGATAGTGGTCTTAGCTTAGGACCAATCTAAGAACTTTCATAAATATGTTTTTAATTTTAGAATTTTTTTTTCTTAGAAATGAGTTCAAAACATTATGAAACTAAAAAAAAATAATAACTAAAAAAAAATTTATGAAATGAAAAAATTAAAACTTCCACAATATTTCAAAGCTCCCTCTAACAATGTTTTAGCTAATATATCGAACTTTCTCCAGGATAATAAAAAAAAACCTTTTTTTGGTACCTTTGAGGTAAATGTGTCGAGCTTAGTATCATGAGGGCCTTCATTGGAGAGTGGAGAATAATTCATTGCTATCTTCCTTTTTAGCAGAGGTTAGACTGGGTCAGAAATCTTTTTAAGTTGAAAAATCTTTTTCTTCGTTGATAGGTAGGAATCATATGTAATTGATATATTTTAAATTATTCTTGTTATTAGCTGTGCTACCAGAGGGTGAGTAGTACTAAAGGTTCTAAAATTTTAATTCTTAACTAAACAGTTGTTAATTATTGTAAAACTTCACTAGTCTTGCCTATTGGTAACATGAGGACTCAAGGCCTATTCATTGCAACTGGTTCAGTATTGTGATGTACGATAAAATTGCTACTCACATGATAATTAAACCCAACAGTAAACCAATTTTTTTATCATATATTTGACAATGATTTTCTTAAGACCATGAGTATTTATCCCAGTGCTTTTGCAGCCATCGTAATGAGACTATGAATGAGACCTAGCTGCAGCCTACCTTTGCCCCGATGCGCCAAAGAGGAGTTACCTTCCCGAAACGGTTGTTATTTGCCAAGCAAACAGGCTAAGGCCGCTTCCTAAACTGGATGACACGACAGACAACAAACCCCGCCGGAGTCAGCAAACACGACAGCTGTGTACACAACTGGACCCTTTGAACTGGATATACCCGGGCCAGCTGGCGCCAAACTTCTGTCCCACCCCAGTTTTCACTTCCTATGGCCGGAAAATCCGCTGTTTTAACTAAACTGAATAAAGTTAATTTATCATGTATAATAAGTGATATTTAACATAGTATTTTTTTTTTAATTTATAGTGGTTTGTATTCTAAGATTTTAACAGAGGGGACAGATTTTACCAGTTGAAACAACTCTACAGAAATTCTTTTCCCCTTTCGTATGTTAAATGTTTTTTCTATAGAGGCCAAAAGTTTAACCAGTGATTGTCTGATATCTTCTTCGTTTATTGAATTTGTTGCTCTGCAAAAATCAAGTGACAATCCGTAAGTTTTAGATCCGAGCTGTATCGTGGATGCAACAGTTTCTGAAAGCTCTGCATGTCTCCAAAGCAATATGTCACCTGGCATTATCATGAAGTAGTATTTTTTCCTTCCTACTGAACACCACCGACCACTTTTGGTTGGAGTGCGGTAAGCAATTATTACATAATTGCTGATATTACTTTCCGCATTTAGCTTTTCTTTTGGCATCAACAGCTCAAAATGTATTGGTCCCCGAATATCCTGCCATAATATAGCATTCTCTTATTCTGGCTCAACTAAGGTTTAAAGGCGGAATGGGGAGGTTTCCCAGGTTCACAGTATGCCTTTTGCCTTGATAATCCACTTTTCAACCGGTCCCAGATGGTTCTATTCCGTTATATGCAAACAGAGATGTAAATAGTTTGGCACTCAAGTGGAATGCAAAGATGTGGCCCCATCTCGAATGTTTCTACTCCAATCCTAGTTGGTAAATGGTTTGTTGGGCTGAATCAAGTATAATTTAGTAATACTTCACATATAAATTTAGTAATATTCAGGCAAGCCATTAAAAAGAATTTGATGACAAAACAAAAATTTATACAGCGGCTAAAACTTATGTTACAAGATATATCATTGCTTTCACATAATCAAAATGTTTAAAACTAGTTCAAAAATTTGCAGCACTCTCACGTTTTAGCTTATTTTTTATAATTGTCTTTTATAATTGGGAATGTTCTTTTAGATGTTTGTATGAAACCTAAGTTGACCTAAAGTTTTTACTAACGATGATACAAGCAAATAATTCATAAGAATCAAACTGTATTTAGACCACAATTCATTTTGTTAACTTCTGATTTTTAATACGACTGTGCATTCTTCATAATTGTAA
>NW_027106004.1:104302-109588 GCF_000696795.3 Halyomorpha halys
TATATATATATAAATTTTGAAATCTTCCCATGAAAGTGGCTAATCCAATTTGGGGTGAAGTACAATCACACATGACTGGACAATAATTTTTGTTTTCCTGGTTTGTTATATAGGTAAGACTTCAAGCTCAGTATGCAATTGTTACACTATAATTATTTTGATATTCAACAATTAATATTGTTGAATCGCTTACCATTTATTTATACATAATGTTTCTTTTCAAATTTATAAACACTAACTGATAAAATGTTCAACTATGTTGCTTTTTAATTATGTCAACGCCTTAGTCCCCATTATCTTTTAGTTCATCTAACAATTCAGTAAGAGTTTATTGCCTGATCGGAATTTTATTTCTCGATTTTTTTCGAAAATTAGCAGGTGCTATAAACGAATATCAACTTTGTTTCACTCCTAAAAAATCTTTTACAACATTTAGATCAGTTGGTCTGAATAGTTTCTATATAGTACTAATATTGAATCACAGTGAGGATTATTATTTAAAAACTATTTATATTACTAAATCATAATCATAAAGTATACGTAAATGTTTAATTTTATCTGAATACAATAATTTATAACAAACTATCAATTGTGTTTATAAACTCTATATCCATCCAATATATCAATAGCGGAGCATTCCCGGGTCAATTAGTACTTTATAAATTGAGAATTTTTTTAAATTAAGCCATCTTTTATATCATTTAGTTGTTAGTACTGAAGCAGCTCGTTTTATTTATTTTTTTAACACAATAAAAAAAAAAGTTATAGCTCTAATGCTAATAACCAAGGCAAGCAGCTTTGGCAATTTTTTTTCGTATTATTGGATGAAAGGCTTGCATCATCGAACCCAATCATCTGGGAGATGCATTCCATCTCTTTTTTTCGAACCTGAAAACAATTACGTTCTCATAGGAATAACACTTTTTTCCAGTTTATTCCAAACCTCATCAATGATTTTTTTTTTTTTTGTAAAGGGATCTTTCACCGATAGATTTTTTTTAATTAATTAATTAGTTTTTTAATTGTACATAGGTTCCACTCATACTAATAAAAAAAATTTGTATTTATTACTTCCTTATTGACACCTGTCAAATAAGGGAGACACAATCTGTAAATCCTCTGGCGTGGGACGCAAAAACAGAGGAAACAAATTACAGGAGAGGCATGAGGGAAAACCGTTCCCAGCTTCACCTCTTCCAGAATTGTAATTAAACTTTTGTATCGCTTAGGCAAGTCTCTCATACTGCTTCTTTTCAGTCTTCAACGTGTGATATTTATTATATTGATCTATTGGTGGACACTAGTTAAATATGAGCAGTTTATAATTAATTGCCTAAAGTAGATTATAATTTTAAATGTGTAATTCTACCTTCTGTAATTTTTAGATATTAATTTGATTTAAAAAGTTGCATATACTGATGCTTTGGGAATTACGCATTTTATGAACACTTAAACTGGTTTTATCAGTAAATAATAAAAAAATAGATAGTTCCATATAATTAAAGAAGAGTGGCAAAAGAAAACTGAAAATATAAGTAAGAATACTAACTACAAACATGGAAGTTAATAGTAAAATCCTGCAACGTAGGCTGAATTCCAAAATGTTATTCATAAAATAAAAAATGCTGTTAGTTATTAAAAAGAAGATACAATTAATCCACTTTGTTTTAAATATCATATCAATTAAGAACATTTTTTTAGCATCTAAAATTGTTTTTTATTCGTATGTATCGATCGCACTGTCTTGAAAGAGAGACATCTAATCTAATGATTATACCAATCGTGTTGAATTTATATAATAAAATCTGAAGACCGGGGAAGACGAAAATTTTTATTTTTCTTGTGCTACAAAATGCATATTTTTATATTTGACGAATATCAGGCTTGGTCATGCAAGTAATACAACAGTTTATCAAAAGTTAAGAAGACTGTAAACTCTGGGGCATAATCGGGAGAGATCGGGCAGTCTTTTTCTGATTCCTGTTTCTATTTTTCGTATTTTTTTATTCTTCTTTGATGATTCATCAAATTGTTTATTTATTTAATTTTTTATGTCCATTATATAATACTGCAGATAAGGTTATTTATTTCGAATTTATTTATTAATTCATTAAAGTGTTTCGAACACCAAGGCCATTTACACTGAATTTACAAAGTTTGTAGATTACAATTGACATATTCACTAAGTTACAATTACAAAGTGAGAAAATTACAAATTTACAATACAATTACATATTTACAATTACAATTTATATTTTACAAAGTTACAATTAGAATTGACATAGTTAGTAAATTACTATATTAAATTATGCTTCCAATACTTCCACTTATACATGCTGGAATTACAGTTAGACTATATATTATCAAAGATATTAATGATTTTTATAAAGTGAAAATTTTTTTTTATTGTTGTGGGATCTTCTCTCAACATCTCCTGTAAATCTGAAGAGAATCGGTCTGGTTTGTGAGCAATACATTCAGTGAGAATATGCATAACGGTGAGATCGTTCCCGCAGTAACGACATATCGGTGCATTTTCTTTTTTCATGTGATGACCGTGGGTGAGTTGAGTAAGGCCTATCTGAAGCCGGTTTAGTACCACATCTCCTCTCCGTAGCAGATTCAAGTTTCTGGTTGGACGTTTCACTGTCTGTCGGATCATTCTTAACTTGTTATCTCTCATCATGAACCATTCGTCTTGCCACTCTTGCTATCCAATTTCTTTGATCCAAGAAATAACATCTTTGCATGTTAATGATGTTAAGATTTGACCGGTATTTATAGCTAGTCTGGCCTGCGAGTCTGCCTTTTCGTTCCCTATGATACCACAATGACCTGGCAGCCATAAAAACAAGACCCTACAACACATGTTGTTCAAAGTTTTCAAATGTTGCTTCAACTTTATTACTAATGGGGTTGTTGAAAATGGATCTTATAAAGATTTGAGGGCAGACATTTGGAAATGGAGTAGGATTTGGGTGAGCAATATATGGTAAGCATATGTTAGGAAAGGAAAGACGAGTATTTAGTGCATTGTAAGCGAAGACTTGATTACCGGATGAAAAGAAGAAATTACTTAAGAAGTGGTTTGAGCTAGATTTGATTTTGGAGTAATCAGTATTTAAGTGCCATAATTTTTCTTTTAACTAATAATGGTATTTCAGATGCTTCCACGTGTAAACTACTTGACGGGCTGTAGCGGAAAGCTCCAGTATCTTTTCTCAAAGCAACGTTTAGAATGGGATCTAGCATATGAAGTGTTCTTTTGCTTGCCGAACCGTAGGCCACACACCCATAATTAGTTTTGGACAACACAAGTTGGGTATAGAGAAGGAGCAGTGTTGCCCTATCTGTTCCCCAAGTGGTGTTCCCGAGCATTTTTATAACATTTAACGCCTGTAAACAATCAGCTTTTAGTTGTTTTATATACGGGCTCCAAGTAAGATGGCTATCAAAGATAATAACCAGATACTTAATGGTTTGAGAATACCTTTAGAATTGTCCCTTTAATTTAATGTTACCCACATTTTTTCTCCTTGTAAACAAAACGGATTATGTTTTTGATAAAGATATATTAAACCCACTATCTTCCAACCATTCACATCCCCGACATATACCCGCCTTAAAGATATATTTTCAGTAACGTACGGCTCCGTGTTTTTGTGGTAGTTTACACACACGAGGACGAATTAGCCAGACTATTCCGGCTCGGAGGACCTCAAAACGTTTATTTTTGTTGAAAAATCGAAATTTTACAAGATCATAATAGAAGTACATAATACTTCCTCTTATTATATATTCCATGTATATGTTATTAGAGTAAAAATATTTGAAGTAGGAAAAACAATAATTTTAATTATAAAAGACATCCGTTTGTTTCTTGGGCAAATTCCGGGCCATATCTATATTAATACTGTCCCAAAATGTTCCAAAATTGGTATTGGACGAACAATGTGACCAGTACATCATTGAAAGAATCAATAAAGAATTTTTATAACTTTTTTTTTCAATTACATAGCATAGTTAAATAAATAATAATAATAATCTATCAATATTTAAGACTGACTAACTACAGGAGGCAATCAAAATAATTATGCTCTGAAAAGTAATTGATTCAAAAAGTAGTTAATATAATCTCAAAAAGATTTGGAATCCTCATAGAAGACTGAAAAGACAGCTCATCGATTCCGAGTATGATAACACTTATTAGACAAACTGTCTAAGCTTACAACTAATTACAAAAAACTCATTTATATGTCTAAAATAAGACCTATCTGTACTTGCGGAGTTAAGCTTTGGGGCTCCACTAAACCATCGTATTCTTGTGTATCAATCCAGAATCCTTCGTAAAATACTTAATGCTCCTTACTTTATCACAAATCAATCCATCAATCTGGGCCTTCCATATGTTTCCCAAGAACCAGATAGCAATCCTTCCATGATAAACTTCCTAACAACACAAACCCATCTGTTTATAACCTGGATTCATTACCTGATAATTCTCTTAGGCGTTTGAAAAGAAGATGGCCTCGAGATTTTCTAAGCTAGAAGTATGTATTGGATTTTTTTCAATGGGTAGATTCTCCACCTGTCTTTATCATGCCATTGTAAAACTAACATTAAATTTACTTGTTGTATATATTTTATTACATTTGTAAATAACAACAAAAATAAATAAATTGAATATATATATATATATATATATATGCATACATATTTAGTAATATAGAATCCAATTGTAATACTGTTGCTGATATCTTATTTTAAGCTATGACTGTAATAGGTTTTATTGGGAAAGCTATTTGCCTTCAAGTTGTCACTCGATCGATCCAAACCTAGGCCAAAACCTTTACAAGCTCGGATGGTTTTTCCTTGTTAAAGTCAAACTGTTTTTATTTTGAAAAGGAAATACCAACTGACAGTACCGTGGGGAATAGAAGTAGTCTACCGTCGGAGGCAGCGGTGACGTTGGGGAAATCGAGGTTTAATATATCTCCTTGTCTATCTCTGTGCTATGTTGTCACGTTCAGTTAACACGTAAATTTCTTTACATCAACTATCTTTCAATCGGAACAAAAATTTTATAAAATTTAATAGAAATTTATTAAGAATAATGAACTTTTTAACTATAATACCCTCAGGACTTTGAAGAAGATTCATAATCAAATTATTTAATTTTTTTTAAATTATTTATTTAATGTAATTTACAACTGTACAAAATAATACAATAGGTAAATATGTAGTATGTTTCATATACACTTGAAAATCTTGGGAAGGAACCACCCA
>NW_027106004.1:109638-112465 GCF_000696795.3 Halyomorpha halys
CTGAAAAGAAGATGGCCTCGTGACCTTATATTGTAAACTGTTTTTAGAGTTCTACTACTGGGTAGTTTCTCTACATGCTGCATCATATCATTATGTCATTATGATCAAATTTACTTGTTGTATTTTTTATACCATTGTAATTATTAATAAATAAAAAAAAATCATACTCTACTATACATATATTATATTTTTATTATATTATTTTATATTCATTGAGTTGTTTTTTTTACAACAACCAGACCATCTTTCTTTTAGTAAAAAAAACACAGTCAATCAACGATGTTTCAACATAAATAATGTAATTTTAAAGCGATTTCATATTAGTCTTTTTTGGTATCCGACGCCATTCCAAATTCGTCAATCTTTTTTTATTTTGAAGGTTTGTGAGCAGTAATGAAAGTTGAACATAACAACGAAAAGAAAATTCAATTTTCAGTAAGAATTCTTCATCGTAATTAATAATTTATAAATTTAATTTAGGTATTTATTAATATATAGAAATATAAAAAAACTTCTGCGTTATAGCTTTTTTAGTTAATACCTAACATTAATTCACCGCATATAATGGGTTCAATTTATAACAAAAATTATAGTGCGCTCATGATAACGGGACTAATATAATTAAAAGCATATTTTTTTCAAACATTCTATCTTATTAATAAATTATTATAATATTATATATTATAAAAATTATTTAATTTGAATATATTTTTAATATGTTTATAACATTCATGATGCATAATTTTTACCATCATTATGGTTAAGCATGATCTTGAACGAATCACATCCTCACACCACAAGCGTTGTTCAAAAAAGACTATTTCCTTCCAAAGTACTGAACCCCTGAACCTTTATGGGTCTAGCGATACAGACAGAGATGATAAGGGAAGGTACTTCGACCATGAAATATTTCGAATCCGAATTTACAACGGAGATACATCTCTTAAGATTCCCTTAATCCAATAACCGTATCTCGCAAAATAGTCTTCATGCCCATGTATTTATACAAATAGCCTTAGCCGTACGTAAGTTAAATTATGTATTTTGGGTATGTATGTGGCCGATGAACTCTTGTTATTACGAGAATCGACCTATTTATTACCCGTAGGGTCTTCATTAAAATGGGTGCTCCTCAAAGCTACCTAAAAATCAGCTGCTCTATAATAATAATTTCCCAACTACGACTCTGTAGTAATAATACAATTACTCTGCAAGTGTCGGTCCTTACAAATATACTTTGGACCCTCTGAAGCTTTGTTCAGTTCGTATATGTAACACAAAACCTTTTCCTAAGATATCTATCTTCACAATAGGGTCTATAGTTTTTTTTATATCATTAAATATAAAGTGACGTTTTCGTTTTATTCTGAAGAATATAAATATATAAATATACCTTGGGTATATTGTTTGTTATTAGCTTATATTAATAATTTTTAACTCACCATTTTTGTAAAATTACTACAATTGATTATTTATTTATGTATTTTACAGGCTAGCTCTATTTGTACGAGGGTCGCTCCCTCCCCCACCTCCCCCCCCCAAAAAAAAAAAAATTATTATTATATTATTGTTTTATTCGGACAAACGGGGTAAAACAGCTTAATTTAATTTATATGTTTTTTTTATATTAACCTCTTCTTAACCGAGACCTCTGTATAATAGACAAAATTATAATCCCTGTGGGCTTCGGTTATATAGAAGATTCACTTTAGAATTGTTTATCTTATAAAGGTAAAACATGTTAAATTTCTTTTAATTTAATTAATAGCAGTGGAAAAATAATATAAAAGCAAGTGATTTAAAAAAAGAATTCTACCCTTATCTGTTTCAATAAGACAAGTAGAAATTGTTGAGAAAGTAAAGGTAAGGGTACCTGTATTTGCGGGTTTAAAGGGTTCAACTTCAGGGCGCTTTATCTAATCAATTGCAGCCCACAGCATCCCTTTATGTCCTGCCTTACCTCAAGGAAATCCCTGATTTTATTTACCGGGTTTCACAAGTAGCCAATGTACACACTAACACTACTTGCAATAATATGTTTAATGCTTTTTGTTGTTTATATGTAGATATGATTTATTCAATCATTTGAAGTTATAACTAAACATGCATTTATAATACAGGATGTTCAAAAGACGATTCTTCTTTTTAAGCTAACGTTTCACCCAACTTTGTAAAGCTTAATCAGTGCTAAAAAAAAAAATACAAAAAACTAAAATTATGTTAAGTGTAAAAGAATTAAAATACGTGAATAGAATACTAATTGACACTATACTATTTTAAATTAATTTAACATTGGCGCGACAGACGTTGGAGGTCCAAGGCCTCGCGCGCTGTACTTAGGAAATATATCACGCGTTTCACGACATGGTTCCCATATGGTGGGTTCGTCACACCCAAGCCTATTTTTGTGAGTGCCACCCATTTGTTAACGGGCATCACAAATGCTCAGGGGGAGGCTGTGAGTAGGTATTATAGAATTACGAGTTTATGCTTTATGCCGATATATTTAAATTTATATGGTCTGCTTATATTATTTTTATTTTATCATACTCTACTATCCCAAACTCTCCAGTCCCATATCACAATCCTCGAAGAATGGTGTAGAAATTGGAGGATAAAAATAAATCCCAACAAATCACATTTACTCTTCGTCGTAAACCTGCCGATTGCTCTACAGTATACTTTAATAATCTGGCTCTTACCCCTGTAGAACAGATTCGTTATCTTGGACTACATCTTGAAAAACGACTAACCTGGAATCCTCACACAAGACAGGAAACTGCACGCAGATTCCGACTATTACAGCACTTACTAGACAAACGGTCTA
>NW_027106004.1:113335-194042 GCF_000696795.3 Halyomorpha halys
TATTAAATATAAATAAATATTAAAATTAATATACTATTTAATATGAATGTAATATTAAATTACAAATGTATTTACTTAAAACGAAGAAGAAAGAAAATTTTGCATAGTATTGGTGTAGATATATCTGTCTTTATTTGTTTTATTTTTCATATAAGTCTTGGAAGCTTTTTTATTTCATTTGTAAGTAATTGTTTATAACATTCTTACTCTTACATTTTTTAGATGAAAATTCACTATTTTATTAATAATATGACGTTATGTTGACATTGAGCCAATTCTATTTAGCTTTATTCCATAGAGAAATAGATCTTCTTAAACTAAAGTCTTATTTATTTTGTATCAGGCATAATAAAATAGTAGTTTACATACATGTGCATCATTATATACATTACCATTTCAATTAAAAATTATTATTAATATATATTAAAAATAAAATATAAACAAATGGAGTTAATTGATTTCCATTTATTAATTAATCAGGGGACAGGACGCTATGACGTCGGTCCGGCAAGACTAACAAGAAGGAAACCACAAAACCACAACATACTTTCTAACACCATTCGCATCGCCACAAGAGAGTTGGGTGTGACAGGGTAGTTTGGACGAGATGTAAGATTAATTTATGAAGGCAATATTATGTTTACTGCTATCATATACCCCAAACATATTTTTCATAAATAGCAATTAAATACTCAAGACATTGGTTGAAGGAAAATTATCTATTAAAAGGTGTAAATTAAGAGGTTATTTATTTATTTTTTAATAAAGTCCATTAAATATCGTTTGTACAACAGACTTAATTTTATAATTTTTTTTTTAGTTACCAGCATCGATTTTGACTGTTATATCTTTTGAAATTATTATCGACACTTTTATGCAACACTTACAAGTGCCTTATATATTTAAATTCAACTCATGAATACAGCTTAATTTCTAAATAATCAAGGTTTGTAACCATTAAATTAGTTAAGCTATAATTATGAATTTAATCTAAAACTTAAGTCATTAGCTTATAAAAAATGTATATATTAGTGTCTTTTATTATTACTTTTTGAAACAAATAAATATAAACATACTTATTTCGCGTTATAAAAATTGTGATTATAAACAATTAATAATTTTTGTGACTACACATTATATATGAGCTACTTGTTTTAGAACTGTGCTAATAAAGTTAAAAAATAATCTTTTTAATAATAATACGATGGACTGTTTTTAATGAAGCAATGAATAAGTTATATTGTTTTAATTATATTACATTAATAATACGATGAACTACTTTTTGTTTTTAAAGATAATTGAATATCCTATTAAAACCTACTGAAAGACAAACACGTAATCAATACGCTTATATGGGTAGTGAATCTAATTGAAAGGCAATCCTGCTTCAAGGGTATATTATATCAAGGGGAAATCAAATGTGTTTGAGAAGGTTAGTTGAAAATTAAAGTCACTTCTGTAGTTTCCTTTAAATTATTCAATAATTTATTGAACATATATTTAAAATAAATGAATTTGAACCACCCAATGGTTACATTAAATACATGATTATAATAAAAACCCTAAAAACAATGTAATATAAAATTAAGCTATATTTATTAAAATTAATTTGAGGAATTGGCTATCATAATAATAGTGTCTATGATTGTCGCCGTTTTTGACTTCAAGTATTTTAAGACAATCTGTAATGCCTAAATAGAGATGATAGTATATATATGTGTGTGAAGAGCAAGTTCTTCAAAAGAAATCTAAAGAGGATAGAACTTTCCGATGTCCAATGCGTCCATTGAAGACTCAAGTATATAACGACATCACAATTTACAATCAAAATCTATTGTATGGGCTTTGGACGAAGTGAAAAGGCTGATACTGACGAGTCAGCAAAAAATATTTCTGTCCTAATAATAAAACCATTGATATAATCCTAAATGAAATTATGATTAATTATAATATCGTCAATGGCGATGTTAAAACCATTTCATAAATTAAAAGTAGGGTTTTTTTTACTTACAAGTATTTATTTGCGATTTACATATTAGTAATTGAAAATTAGGGGATTGTCTAACTTCTTTTGAAATAATAATTTTACGTCTCACCACAGTTGCTTAGGTTATCTAGGAGAACAGGAGAATTGCCTGTTTTCATTCTCCTCGCATTTTGAACAACTGCCAACCTGAATTAATCATTTAGTATTTAGGAGTATTTTTTTAATTTTCAGTAATTATTTATATATATTTTTAGTCGGTGGTAAGAGGTTCGTACGAGTTAGTGGCCATTTATTTCTAGGTGTAATTAGAATTTCTTTATTCAAATACCTAAGATTTTTATTTGGGACGAAAAAGTTTATGTAAGTAGGTGTTCCAGCTAAAAAAAAATACATAATTTAAAACGTTTGTTGGAAGCTGTTCCCAAAACTAGTTAAATGTAATATTGAAGCATGTACCAGGAAGATATTTTAAAATTAGGAAATTTTACACAAATATTAAAAGAGGTAATTTAATTTAAATTTATGTAATTTAAATGTAAGGATATATATTGAATAAATTTAAATGTGAGGATATATATTGAATTCACCTTTTGGTAAAAACGGTATTACTGGAAAAGTTGTAATACATTTAAACATAAACAAATATATACATGTATCTATATATTAAATATGTGCATATTTAATACATACAAAAATTTCTATATTTAAAATTCACAATGGGATAATTTTTATTTTATGAAAAACATTACAACAGCCAAAATGTCCAATTATAGGTATTAAAAAGTCATAACAATATTCATTTTTATAAAATATATTAATTAGATTAAATTAAACTAATTCATACAAAAATTATTATAATATACAAATCCTAATCCATTATACTAATGAAAATAGCAGGTCATAGCTGAGACACCTTCTCTAAACAAATGTGAAGTATTCGTGCACTACAATATGAGTCTTCTATTCCATGAAATACAAATATATCAATTGTAATTATTAATAGCCCAGTGATTAAAACAATTAAAAAAAAATAAATTAATCTATAATGACAAATACTATTCAAAAATTATATTAAGATTTTTTAAATAATATCTAATGATGTTAAAAGTTAATAAACATTAAAAGAAAAATACGGAGTGTGACCTAACAAGATGAACCAGCTTTCAGAAACAACAAAGCACCTGATCCTTGGTTTAAGCGCCTAAAACAACATACCCGAACAGCAGTTAGGTAAAGCGGGTATTGTATACCTTAGAGCGCCGTATTCAAATCGCCTGTCGAATTAAACATAGACTTACAACAACCAAATTTACAACTTTCATGCATCCCAAGCAGTAAATATGATTCTATTAAATAAATAAAAAGTACAATAGAATTATTTATTAATATATATTAGCATTAAAAGCGAAATTTTATTTATTAGAATATTTTATCATGGTCTTAAGTGAAAACTATACTATTATTCTCACCTATATTTGAATTCAAGCATTTAATAATAACTGAAATTTTATATGCATTAGAGTTTTCATAATGACCACAGAAAACGATGATTCAGGTGTTTTTTTAACGGAATTTCCTAAATTATTATAAGAATCTTCATGAAATACTATACTAAAGAAAATAATGTTGATATTACGTTATGGTGACTCCTGGTTGAAGATTAAACATTTCAATTAACGAACATAACAAAAGTTTTCATTTTATCCAATGCTATATTTTAGGAATGAATGCCTCAATTATTGTACCCATTGCTATTAAAAAGTTATAAGGTTAAAAATATTCTTATTCATAGCTATTATATGCTTATAAAAATTTCCATTCCAAGTTTTCGGAAGCCAAATCCATTGGTCAGTATTTTTTAAAAATATTTATGAGTAAATAGGCGAAAATAAATTAAAAAAATTAGACACTAAAAGCATTCTGATTAAATTAATATATTGAACACCTTAAAGAGCGAATTTTCTAGATCAGTGAATACCTTTCACGATATAGTATTTGCCATTTTGGAAAAAAATAGTTATATATTAAGGAAAAGCAGTTTTGAGTATAGGAATATGAACAGCCCAATTTAAGCTCCATGTTATACATTAAATGCTGATGAGTTCCTACCGGATTTTCTGGACAACTTGTCTTGTAAACTTCCATTCTAATTATTGTTTTATCCATTATTTTTCAGGGTTTTAAAAAGGTTCAAAATAAAAACAACAAACATCAAACACGGAAGACAATCACCTAACCAATCAAAACTACAATAGACAAAATGGTGTGGAGCTTAGTTGTTGGTCTGTTGCGTGACGTCATTCTCCATTTAACAGACCTATTAATAGACTCTCAACCATGTTAAATATTATATCATAATGACATGCCAAAATTAGGAAAAATATATTTCTTCATATAACATCTTAGACAAAAAGTCAAAGAGCAGGGCGGAAATTTTAAGATAAACAAAAATTTAGTTTGGATGATGTTAATGGTGTGTTAAAAAAAAAGTAATCATATTTCAATATTACATTAATTGATTTTTTTTAATCCCTTCAAACCTATGAAATGTCGTAATAATTTCATAATCGGACAAATATTATTCATAATTTCCTATTAAGATTCTTTTTTACCCACCTACTATCAGATTATTTGTCCAATGCAACTTCTAGGTTTTTATTGAATCTAACTGGAATAAATCAATCCTCGAAATCTATGGCACGAAAAAAGACTCTCTTGAGAAGAACTTAATAATAGTATAATAGAATATACATCATACAATCATACAGTTCTAGAACGCTGAACAATTATTAGCTGTATTATCTCCTGTCTTGTTAGTGTTCTATTCTTCAGAGTTAAGACAGATCATTTGGATTCACCTTTCTGATATGAGAGTAGCAGACATTGTTTATCACGAAGGATTTCATTATGTACGCGATATATTGTTTCACAATGAAACCACTTCACAAAGTGTTCATGCTAAGTTACTATTTTAAATATGATGTTAAGATTAGAAATTTTGACGTGGAAATACTGCCAAGTGCAGTGAAGTTGGTCAACTAGAATATATTTTGTAGTATTTTAGTTTTAGTATATTCCAATAGAATTTATATATAGAAATGCATTTTTTTCATAACCCCAATTTCTGAAATTTGTGGTTTTTACCATGAATATTTATATTACCAATGAGAAATTAATGAATAATTATATTACCAATATATATTTTGATTCCGCACTGTTTTCTTCTTCTGTAGTGGCCTCCATTTTAAGGAGTTTTTGAGTTGTAATTTTGTTGTAGTGGGGGTTCTTTGAATTTTATAACATATAAAACGACTTTAATAACAAATTTTATAATTTAACAGTCCTCTGGTAGCTCAGTCAGTAGAGCAGTGGACTGTAGTAGGATCGTATAAATGTATTTTTTTTTTCGTACCCTCCATTAATAAGGAAATAGGGAATTAAGGTACAAGGGATATATTAGTAGACGTTGGTATCCTGCCCTCCGTTGGTATCCCTGACTTTTCTAACAGACAATTATAGGGAGTAGATTGGTCGATGTACGACGTGTTACAAGAGATCATAATCCAAAAAAAAGACAATCCTTACTGGCCGGACCCGCCCCACTAGGACCCCCAGGGAGCGACGGTCCTATTTCAGTTTTGAAATATTTGCATAAAACGGAAAGAGGAGACGAGATAGTCAAATCGAGCAATATTTAAAAAGCGCCTGAAATTGAACAGTGTGATATACATATATATTTGATTTATAATTTTATTAATATATATGTATACCTTATTAATGCTCTATAATTTGTTTCCATTGTAAGGTTCATACATTTTTTGAATTAAAGAGTTATAAGCAGTATTTTCTGGTAATAACAGCAAGTCTAGTTCTCGATGTAACTCCCCCGTACATGCAGATTCAACCAATAGAATGTTAAAATTCAAAGTGCTTGATCCTAACAATAAATTGATAACTTCATCCCCTCCAAAACTACAGTTTCTATCTGTTTTAAAGTACAATTGCCATATTTCAATCGTATAATATTTTTAAGACGGAGAAAAATTATTGGAAAAGCTACGCTGCCCTTTCATAAAGAATTCACTTTGTATATAGCGTTGGGTTGGTACTTACAAACCATACTGTAACTTGGGAAACAAATATATTTTATTTAAACTTATAATATATTATATGTTAATTATTGTATAGTGTTATTTTTTTTTTATTATTTTCCTATATTTTTGAATATATTCTCTATATTTTTTTCCTTAAGGTTGTGGATCTTCTTATGAACAGTATAACGAATCTGAACTTTTCAAAACTAGGTACCAGAGAGACATTTTAATTAGATCATTAATTTTAGGATCCAACCACGACATGTTGGCACAGTAGAATTTTGATGAAGGGAGTGAAAAATCCCCTAAAAATCCTGGACGGGACAGATTATGAACCACCACCCGAGAAGACAGCTCTGTTTACCGAGCCTCTCGTCGGGGCCCCTCGTTTAAAAAAGTTCTTCCCCCGTCCTCCATCCCCCTCCTCCGGAGATATATTTTTCGAGCTAGGCGAGAGTGAGTTTAAAGTTGGGCGATAAATCTAATCGCACCTCGGGCTAATTACACAGCGAGGAACAAAACTCAAAACTCGGAGCGGGACTCACTAATTAAAGGCGCTCCGAGTTGATATAGGGCCAGATTAACTTTATATCAGCCTCTGTGTCTGTCCTCGGCCCTTCCTATTTGTCTTCTTCCAGGGCTCCCTTCTTTATCAACTGCTCTAGATAGTCCTACGGTCCTCTCTACCGTAGCCTTCCAAAGTCTCCCTAATGAAACAATTTATTCAGAAATAAGAAGAACTATCTCATTACAAAATGTTAATTAGTAGAAAGATTTACTAATGAGCTACAGTTAAATAATCAAAGATACCTATTAAACAACACACCACTGTTCCCGCTAGTATGAATACAACACATAAAATACAAACTAGAAAATAAAATTATTCTCTGCTCGGGAGGTGGCAAAGCATTGTCCTCTTGGTCGACGTGCTTGCCAAGGGAAGGGGTTCGGACTCAGTCTAAACCTCCATCATCAATCAATAATTGGCATTCGTAAGAAAACTTAAAAGAATTGCGTTAAATTATATATGTAGATATGTAGACCGTATAATTTCAAATATGAAGAAGATCGTCAGGGTTGCGATCAATAATAATAAAATTAGTTTTCAACTAATTATATACGTGATATCTTTACAGACTTTAAAGATACTATCTTAAACTGCCCTACAAAATGGGATGAAATGTCGGATAATAAATAGTTGAAAACTATTTTCGTTATTTATGACCGCAACCCTGACCATCTTCATATTGCGTTAAATATTCCAACCGATGAAGTCTGATTTAATCAGAGAATTCAGAAAGCTTAAAAGCACTAAATTTCGTGAACTGTACCCGATAAATTTAGTTCAGGTAATATATTGCAGTGAATAAGATGGACGTATAACATTGTAGGGCGTAACAACAAGCGGATTCCAAAAAAATATTAATGAATACAGACGGGACAGGTACACGTCCTAGAGTTAGGCCGAAACGTAGGTGGAAGGATTCCATCTTGATTTATGTTTGGATGGGCATCACTAGACAGATGTTTGTAAACAGCTATTCGTCCTGTAAGCATCAAACGTTCTAATTCGCTAGATAAAACGGGTTTATAAAAAGTATATATTATTTCAATAAGAAGTAATATCTCATTAAAAAATATTACTAAGTAAAAATGATTTATTAATTTACTAATCACCCACGGTTAAATAATCATAGATCCCTAATAAACAACATATGACAGTACTCAGTAGTCATGAATTACAACGTATAAAATACAAATTATAAAATAAAATGTTCCTCTAATTTATATATTCATCATCTTAACTGATCATGCATCGAAAAAACACGATACTATCAAAAGGAATACAAATAATCCCCTACCTCTGGTCACCGTAATTTTTACAACTATGGGATTTTCCATGCCTTATTTTTAGAGCCCTAGATACTTCCATGAAGTTGTAAGCAGCTTTGCTAAACAGATTTAGTAAACAATTTATAAAGTTATGTTGAATTATTGACTGTATTAATTTATATTAGGTATTTTTTAAATTTAAAATTGTGTAAATATTTTTTAAGTTATGGATGATAACAATTAGTGTCAAGTGGTGATAATATTATCAGTCGCCTCAGTAATTTTTTTTAAGGCCTGAAACTCATACAATTCAAATAAGTTGAGAGGTAATAAATTTTAAGAGGTACAGAAATTTAATTATTTGGGGACTGAAAAATCATTCTATACCACTATAACCTATGATTGTCAGGGGACCAGCACTTTGTAGGGAAGTACTGTTACTTGAACAAAAGTTGTGCTAGGAGTGATTTGTTTATGATTTCGCACAACCACTAATTTTTTCCTAAGGTTATCCATTTTACAGCGGCTAGGTCTGCTGCAGGACAACTCCCAAATCCACAGGGTTAATTCACGGCTACAGCAACAGAATAGATAATTAATAATTATCCGCTACATCTGGATTAGAATATATTACCACAGCGTCTTACTTATCGAGCTACTTCGCTCCCTACGATAGCTAGAAAAAAAATTAAGGACATATACAGGATAGGTTTAAGGCAGGAAATGCTAGTCTCTTTTCAGTTGCAAAATTACAAAGCTCGCCCTTTTTGACTATAAACATAAAAGTTCAATCATTATTCTTATTAATTACTCTTCCTACTGTTAGAATGTGAAATATGTGAAAACAATGGTTAGTTGTATCAACACCAAATCCACAAGCGGTGCTAAGCTTATTATTTATATGAACAAGTAGCTGATTCTTTATTATTAATTTTTTAAATTGAATTTCCAGGATCGATTTTAATTTTTTTATATTGTGTGAAAATAAGTTACGTTGAGCTGTAGGCAAATTAGTTGTGACTTAAATGATTCAATTTATACATTTTTATATGGTAACTGTTTGTATGTGAAAAACAGGTGATTTTAGAAGTTATCATAAAATAACAATATATATCTTCTGAGTGTTTTTTTTTAAATAGAAAAGTCGAAAAGCAGATAAAATAATAAACTTATTTAAATATCATAAACCGATAAAATGAACGGAATAAACACCAACTTCATTAATTTTTTACTTGAAAGTAAAATATGCATATGGTTATATAAGAAAAAAATAAAAGAGTAAACATAATTAACTCATAAAATGAAAGAGGAAATTATTATGGGTGACCGCAAATCGAATCACGATACTTAAAGGTATCTAGTTTGAAAATTAAATTAAATTATTTTTAATAATATTGCATATAATAGAGGCACTCAATTATAAGTGATACTGATTCACACATACCAAAACGATAATTCACAATGATTTTGTAATAAAAATATAAAAACAATTTTTTTTTTTACCAAAATTGTAATAATTAACTGCTTTAGATATGATTATGTTAGATTCAATATATTAAATATATTTCAGAAAAAAAATTAAAGTTTATGGCTTAATTAAATACAAATGTTTTAAACAAGAAATAAATTTCTTGTAAAAGCTATTAGACATTTCCAGTAAAATCTGTTAGCCTAGTAATGAAACCTATGATAACAAAAATATTTAATAAAATAAACAATAACGCCGTTAGGTTTATTACGATCTTTCCACAATGAAAAAGAGAAATAATGAGACCCTTCACTCCTTTACAAATATTGACGGTATCGAGGAGCTGAATTAAACTTCATAGCGCTGGAGCTGGAAGTGGTCATATCGAGGCTGGAGAGCTGAAACAAGAGGGCTCCAACGAGGCTAATGAATCGGCACTCTCCAGCCTCCAAACGCCTCATCGTTCCACAGGCCGAGTCCTCTCCAAGAGGCACAATGAATATTTCTCCTCGATGGAGAATACGCTTTGCTTCAATAATTGATTATTGCTTTAAGATAAGGGTATTCAATTATGTTATAAATTAAGAATGTGCTAAGCTACTATATTACATAGAATAAAATTCGATTGTAATGATCCAAAAAAATCATTAAAGCTAATGAAAATAAATCAAAATCACTTCCATAAAGCCCACAGAGAGAACCCTTTGCCATATCTCATTCATTCTTTTATAGAGGAGATATATAAGAGCTACCTGTATCCTGGCGATAGAGTCCTTATTGCAGATTCTGTGAAAAAGGTGCATTAGGCTTTGATGGAAGGAGATAAAGGTTTTTAATTAATAGAAACTGTTTTTTAATAGCACCTACCAATGCAAATATGCCTAGGTAATAAATCTATTTATAATGGTTCGGGAATAGCGAGGTTGTGGTAAGACCTAGGTTATTACCTAATACCCCAGCGACTTCAGGAGGTAGTGATAGAGTAGAATGTAGAATGAGTAATGATTATTACAGAACAGAAGAGGACGACCAGTTTGTATATAGTAAAGAGGTAAATACTGACTTCATACACCTTGGCACTTAATTATTAATTAGATCTGATAAAGGGGATTAAGAAATTCTGACCTAATCTCTAATTCTATCAAAACAATAATGATTCTAAGTAAACAACTAGATCTGTAATTCTTTTATCGGAAAAAGAGGATACAACGATTTACTTCAAGTTTATTTTCTTACCAGTATTTCTGTATGGAGCGAAGAGCTTGATTCTGAATGAGAGGCTGCTAAGTCGATAAAGTTAAGTTTCTTCGTTAAATTATGGGGAAAACAAAGATAAGACTGTCCAAAATAAAAAGATAAGAGGGGAGCCGAAAGCCTGAAGAAGAGAAAACTAAGGAAGTATGCACATGGATCATCACAGAGACCTAATAAAAACAATGGAGGCGAAACCGGTGACAGAAGAACAAAAACCTCCTCCATCAGCCACATGGAACGAGTAAGGGGTCACAGGGGGACACCCTAGCATAAATAATAAGGAATCTTTAGGGTTAGGAACGCATGGCAAGAAGACCAAAAAATTCCTCCTATTAGCCACATGGAACGAATAGGAAGGTGCAGGGAGCGACTCTAGCATAAATAATAAGGAACCTTAGGGTTAGCATTAGGTACCCATGGCACCAATAGCTAGAAGGATCCCAATAGCAAATGGGGGCAACAAAAAAAGAAGTATTATTTTAACTATTTCAGATTAATTTACTATCCATTACTTATCCATCGATATGCAGCTATAAATTTGATGACGATATAGTATACTTCTGTTTTTACATTTAATATAATTAAACCGTGTTTTGGGGAGTTCTTTAGATAAAAAATATGCACTCAAGTAGAACTTTACCCCTATATCTGAACCTGTGCTGGTAACGTACAGTGTAAAATAAATATAATTCTGAATAAACAAAAATTGTTGTAACAAACGAAATTGCCTTTTATAGAATATTACTTTCTCATATTTCATTAAAAAAAAAGAAAAATACAAATTGATTACAAAAAAAAAGATATCTGCATAAAATACATATAAAGCATTTTTGTATAGAATTATACCTTATTCATGTGAAACAAAAAAAAAAAAAACAACCATAAAAAAAAAACCTAAGATCAAACTTAGAAAAATAAATATATGTATACATAAATATAATACAATAATTTTAAGAAAAACAAATAAATGAAAGAAGCAAAAAAACAATAACGTATTAATTATTAAAGATAAAAAAATTAATGCCTTTAATTACAATGTCTTTTTTAATTGTTTTAATCCTTTCTGCGAATCAAACAAAATACATTACAGGTAAATACCCTGTTTTATTTTTTAAACAAACGAGATATCACAGTGGATGCGAGACTATTTACTCACGTATTAGATTACAAGAGCTGGGGGTAAACAATAATAACCTCCCTCCCGGCTTGCCAATGTTGCGATTGATTCTCAGACTAACAATATTAATAATTTAACACTAATAACTTTTAAAACAAATATGTTTTCTTTTAAAGAAAATTTAAATAATTTACAATACAAATACAAAATTAAGAACCTAGCGGCCTTAACACTATGTTCTGTTATAGATTCACAGTGGAAGCCGTGATGGCACCTGTCAGTCATCTCCTTGTCTATTACGTCACGGATCAAGGGGAACCAATCAGTGACGTCATCAGTTTTGATGTAAAACTATTCCAGCGACAGGTAAGTGTTATTATTATTTTGTTTCAACCTAATAATCGACCGAACTCTCATATCAAAGAAAAGAAAATTGCTATTTTTTTGTCTCTTCATCTTTTTCCTAAATTCACTTTCTTTTTATTTTATTTCCATTACAAGTCAATTATATATTTTGTTAAATCCATAAATTTTATTTTTTTTTGTTATTAACTTTACTTTTATCTTTTTTTAAGAATTATTATTTTAATCTATTTATTTTGTGGCATCATTTTTTTTTTTAATTTATAACATTGCATATAGTTAGGGGGTATCTTTTGAATGAAACTGTACCCCTCATAAACAATAGTTAAAGAAAATGTAACTCTTAAATTAACCAAGTAAGACCCACCTTCTTTTTTTCTTCTTTTTAATTTTATTAAATAAATAAATAAAAAAAGAAAAGAACAAATAAAATCATTATAGTTATTAAGCAGAAAGATAGCTTCACGTAAAGAGGTCTCTGGAGGACATTTCTTACAAGAACTGAACATTGGTATGTTGCTCAAGAAGGCATTAAGAAGAAAGAAGAATACTCTATCATAGCAATATTCTAAATATTAGACTTATTAATCAAGCGAATCTTTTTGGATAATCGAACAAGCGTTGTGTTTCAGTTAATTTTTTAGTAAAAAATGGTTTACCGTAAGATTAATGTATTAAAACCAAGCCATTAGGCGTGTATCTTCAACACCAACTCCATCCAAAATTTTGAGAAATTTTTTTTTTTCCTTTAACATCATATTCTCGAAGCTTTCTTCCCTGGTCGTTAAGATTATTGTGGTATGTTATTTTGATCATGGGAGGTTTTACTGGCTTGGTGCAGGATCTATTGCTTTAGTGCAAATTTGTTTTAAATTTCCTTTTCATATTTTCACCTCTAACAGTGGAAAAGTATCCAGATTGATCATTCAAAGAAGAAACCACGAAAATCGGTGGTTCAATAACGACGAGAATAAAAACGTGTTCATATAGGTTTCTGGATTTGTAAATTAATTTTATCTTGTATTCAAATTTAATTTTTTTCAAATTTTCATTTTTCAATTCAGATTGTGTTGAACTGACGACCCTGTTTTTACCAATTTTATCTTTTCTGTTGAAAGTTCACCAAGGAAAAACAGTGTCTTTGTGTAGTGTATTTTTTTTACTAATCCAAACTATATTTCTAATTTTTCTATTTTCCATTTCTACTTTTTCAACTATTTTCCAATAACATTATTCAGTGTACTGCATTGAACAAGGTGGTTACTCACTTAGTTTGGTTCAAAACCAGCTCCATCTCAAATTTAAAATTCCGAAAAGCTATAATTACTTAAAAGTGAAAGTACTGTAAATTAATCATGGATATTAAGTTCTTTTGATAAAAATTTCAAAAAACTGATCGGCATGTCATTGGGAAATTTTTTCGCTCATCTGAAAATTTCCTAAATTTGAATGAAGCTGATTTTAAAGCTAAACGCTTCATATACACTTTATTGTGTGTATGTGTGAATAACAGAAAATAGTTTTAATCAATCCATCACCTAATATAATTGAACCTGATGAGGTATTAATTTTTTTCTTATTTTGAAACTTATCAGACGATACACTGAATAAAATAATGAAATAAAATCGTCTTGTCATGGAATGTGAGGAATAGCGAGTTTCCTGCAGAGCCTAGTTTGATTTAAAGCGAGCGTCCTTGACTCTCCTGGATCCGGTTCAATAAATTTCAATAACGGGCGGCGATCGACTGGAACTGGTCCAATCCCAATCATTATAACTCTGGGCAAGAGTGGCCTGTGTCCAGCTGAATTACGTCCAGTGAGCCAATAGGATGTTAGGGGATACCGTTCAGCGGTGCTAGTTCATGCCACCCAGCTATAAACATCCCGCAAAGAACTGAATCTAGAGAAGTGGAATTACATTTTCCAGCAATATTTTAAAAAAGAATAATAGTCTAGGTGCGATAGTGAGAAAATAAACCTTGAGTAGACTTTCTCAAAGTGATTATTAGCAGAAAAACATAGAAAAAAGATGAATATGGTTTAGATAAAACTGGGATGTCGCAAAATGGTAAAAATAAACAACATAAAGATACCTAAATGTCTTTTCTTTTAACGTATAATATGTGAAACGAAGAAATTAATTTAACGAAAATTAGAATTGGCAACACGCGTGCATATCAGATAAATTAAGATCTTTCGATATATCAAATAATAAATAAACCATTTCAATAATTTCATTGATTATTTCGTGTAAGCAACTTTAGTAAGAATAGTAAGAAACGACGAAATATCAGAGAGAATATTGTTTTTCATTTTCTCCCTCTGAATGAATCTGCCGATATAGACTCTTAGAAATAGATAGTCAACTAGATCGATTTAAACTATTCAAAGCGAAAACATTAAAATTGAAAGCTGAATCGTCTGTAAATAGTTAACCGACTTTGGCCAACCAACAATTTCAGTTTTCACAAAATAGTAGGTTTATTTATTTTTTTACAAACTCGATAGAATGGTACGTGTGAAATAATTTATATACCCATCAGTAAGGACGTGACGGCCGTGCGGGGAAACGTTGTGGGTTCGATTCCCACCTGAGGCAGATCACATTCATTTTTCGGCAGTCCCGAGGAATGAATCTTGACGAGTGTCACCTTGGGGGAGGTTCCCAGGTGGGAGTCCACCTTGGTTAGTCCGCGGCGGGAACCTAGGTAGCCGTCAGGGGTTGGGAAAAAACACCATTAGGCCCACTTGCAGGACTTGTTCCCCCCACCAAAATACCAGTACCAGTACTTATCAGTGAGAAACTTAATTTCTGATTATTATGGAAAGTTTCCACTATTTCCGGATCTCAGCAGATCGTAATGAATAGGTTGAAACCCTTCAGTGAGATATTTACAGTAATAGTTATCAAATGACTGCCTCTTTGAAATTAATAACTATTGGGCTAAACTAATGTTTTCACCTAATAATAATTTTTTTTTCGGCCAAGACTAGTGAAGTCCTATACTGCCTAACCATGGTTGAGGGTAAAAGTTTTTTATTTTTTGGGACCGCCACTCAATGAAAAAAGTCAACACTCCAGGCTGGATTCGAACCGACACCGCCGATAGACATCAAATTGGTTAGACTGTCTTAACCACTGAACTGCGGGCGGCCCAACTAATAATATTATTAATAACACTTAATAATTTAGATTAAAATCAAAACAGTTTTATTTTTCTGCTAGTTTCTATAATTAATAGTAAAATCCAAAATTCAAGTTCATATAACAAAAGTACTGAAATCAAATATCCAAAATATGCCATATTTCAAGGTTTATTATTATTCTTTTTTTTTCAAAAAGTTATTGTTGAATGATATTAAGATCATTTATTTTTAAATATATATGCTTAATCTCTGTTATGTGATATTTTTTTCTCTTTAAAATTCTCTCCTTTTTTTTTTTTTATTTCTAAACCAGAAACAATCACTTTTCATTACCTGAATATTTTTTTTTTTATCATGTCGCTACTCACACTTATTGTTTAAAACTTATACAATTTGTTAATAATATTTTTTCCTAATTATTATGAGGTCCATTCAGAATTCATTTTGAAAAATAAACTATGGCCCCTGAAGTAACAGTCCTTAACGGGTGTAGTTTTTTCAAAACCTACATTTAAGTATCTCGGATTCATGTAAATTAGTAATTCTTTAAATACATTTTATTTTGAAATAAGAGAGTACTCAATACCTTATCAACCATTTACTGTTCTAAGTATCATTTCATCTCTTCTTTATTTTTTAGGTTAGCAAAACTTTTTTTTTTCTCAAAACATCCTTCATCTGTTATTTTGTTATGCCAAATAATTTTTTTTTTATTCCTTCTAGTGAAGTAACTGCGTCTATTTGAAAATAGACCATGAAATCTTCAAAAGCTTGGGTTCACCCCTTTTGGAAAAAAGTTCGATATATATATTTGTATTATTTATTGAAATTGACAACAGTATAAATAAATAAATATATTATATTCGTATATGTGGTTAATAGATATATACATATTAAATGATATATCAGTGAGATATTCCCTTTGATTGCCTTGTGGCATTATAAGGTTAATTGCAGGGTACGATTAAGGTAGTTAATAATATGTAGCTAACACCACTGGATTATTGGAACAATAAAAAAACGATCAAACAAAAAAAAAAATTAAATACAATAAGTAAATGTGATGTTTGGTGGGTTTGGGTGGGTAAGTGTTTTGTAATGAAAGGAGGTATATCTATTTTGGGCAAAATCTGCAACGAATGCGATGCTGAGGTCATTATGGATGAGTTTGTGATGTAATAGGGTGCATCAAGGATTTTACTGAGGATTTTGTATTTTAATAATTAAATATTAATTGCAATTAGTCAGTATTTATTTTACAATTTAAATTCTCTTGTAGATTTTTCTTCGAAAATCTATTTCATGAGAACTCAATTCCTATTAGTAGTTTACTACAGCGAGTTGCAACGAAACGAGTATTTGTTAATCTTGAGTAAACATTTTTTTAAAAATTCGTAGTCCTCTCAAAACTATTTTCACTAGCTGAGGTGAAGCATAATTTTTATTTATAGAGGTTTCGTTTGCTGAAAATACCCATGTACACAAATAAAAATACTATTTAGTTTCCATCTCACGGGAGGATGACCATGCTGCAGATAAAAAAAAAAAGATGGGAAAAAATTACTACAGAATTCCCGAGAATCTGGGCTAGAAATCAGTAGACGCCGTTGGTCCGGGAGGCTATGATATATAGGGCACTTTGTTATTTTGATATATAAAATAAAGGTTGGCGGGGCACGTTCCTAATATATCCTTGTTAACGGCTCGCGGGGCCCCCACAAATTGTATTATATCTCGCCTCGATCCTTCAACCTGTTTGGCCCATTTGTACTCAGGCAGTTGGTTTGTCCTGATGGCCAAATATGTCTCTGGGGTGTGGTTTACACTCAGTGGCCATTGATAGTAATGTAATAGCCAGAAGAAAAAGAAAATTTAGCAACATCATGGAATTGACTAACTCTTTCTATGTATTTTTATATTGTAAAGTAAAGTAAACTTACAATATAATTAAATTTAATTGATTGAGAAATTATATATATAAAACTTAATAAGAAGATATAAATATTAAAAAAAACTACTTGAACTAAGGGTGTTCATTTCATATTCAAACCTGGAGGATCGATAGACAAACTCTCATAAAAATATTCCAAACAATAGTGGTATTCATGTTCTTTAGTTTAACATGTTAAATGGAAAAACTCATGTTAAATGGAGAAATAATTCCTTCCTTTGCCATGTTAAAACGATATAACATATAACAGGGGTATTCATGATCTATGTTAAAGCGTGTTAAATGGAAAAACTCGTGTTAAATCGAAAAAAATTGCCTTCTTTTGCCGTGGTAAAACGAAATAACATTTAACATGGCTGAGAGTCTGTTCTTGGTCAGTTAAATCGAGAATGACGTCACACAATAGACCAGTTGAGATCGCCGCCATATTAGTTGTTGTGACTTTCAATACAGTTGTCAATTAGCTCATCTTCATTCTCTTCTTCACAAGTTTGAAGATCAATAAGACACTCATAAGCTAAACTTTCACACAAATTCCACTTTTCACTCACTCTAGGCATGTTTTAATTAATTAATTAAATCAAAACTGAAGTAAACAATAACATGAGGGTCTGGAAGGAAGGTTATAAACATAAAGGCTTATACAACAAGTTGCTGAGAAAATCCGCTAGGGACTCTTATGCATTTAACGTTTAACACGACTTCAAATAGGGCTGCTCACAATCCTATAGTTATAACATTTAACACAACATCATGAATACCCCTAACATGGTTGGGAGTCTTTTAAATGGAGAATGACGTCACGAACAGACCAGCTGAGCTCTCACCGTTTTATTTGTTGTTGTATTAGGTTACTTGCTCGTATTTTTTGTTTTGATTGTGTTAGTATTGTTTTAGATGATTTTATAACTAATAAAGCAATGGGTGACAATAATAATAATAATGAATCAACACATAGAAGTAAACAATGAAATGAAGTTTTGGAAGGGAAGGTTATAAAACAAGTTGCTAAAAAAATCCGCTAGGAGCTCTTATGCATTTAACATTTAACATGGTAAAACATTTTACATTTAAAACAACATCAAGAATACTCCTGTTGTTTAGGGTGTTAGATTATGTCCATAACGCGGGTCTTAGAATTTGTACAGGAGCTTAAGGAACTTCTCTAATCGGTAATATTTATGTCTAATTCGGAAAGCTGTCTTTACAAATGATAGTACAAGAGTCCAAGAGGTGAGAAAAGGCAGTTATTTTATCCCAATATTTGATTACTTAATTCAAAACTATGTATAATAAAACTAGGAAATGTTATTTTTTAAAAGGGCATATCTCGAGAACTATTGGACGTAAATAGCTCTATTAGGGCTCATATTTCAGTAAATTTACTCTACTTTAAATAATGTTCTTTTAGATTTTCTATTGTTGTAGGTAGTTTTTTAGATATAGAGCTCCGAATAGAAAATTAATTATTTTTAATGTTTTGAAACATCCGCCATTTTTTATTCCCCCTACCTATACTTGGCAGATTCATCAGTTTTGACTAGTAATTATACATAGTTTTTAAAAAATTGTAGTAATTATACATAGTTAATTAATTAGTTAGTAATTATACATAGTTAATAAAAAATTGGGGTGAAATAACTGCATTTTTTTCTTCCTGGAGAGAAAATCTAACAATAAAATATGCTTCAAAATTTAAGTCAGATCCGCAACCTTATGAGCTTTAAATTTATTTAAATAAATAGAAAGCAACCCATTTAAACAAACATTTATAAAATTTTCTCATTCAAAGAACATATTAGCTCACAAAAGATCGATTTTAATCGAAACTGGTTTTGTTACAGAATGTTTTAATAATAATTGAGCGTTTTGTACCTTCAAAAAATAAATTCAATTGAAGGAAATAAAATTTTTTTTTAATAGAGATTATTAACTGAGGTTAGTGGAACGTACTAAAAACGATAAATTGTTGATAAGACATATAACGGAATACTTCAGTTTCATTATAATTTAATTTTTTATTATTATTATTTATTTAATTGTTTATTATTTTTTTTTTGTGTATCATTTTAAAAAGTGGGACAACGAAAATTAGATAAGAAATTGCAAATAATAAAACCATGTGAATTCCTACAAATATGTATTACAAAGGCTACATTTTTCATGAGAATATGCCTTGATGAAGGTTTATATCAAGATTTTCATCTTCCATCTCCCCTCCCCCCATATAAAATATTCTTTGCTGAAAAAAACATTAATTAGATTTGAGTTCTCATATTCAGTAATATTATATAACGAATTTGTGATCTTGTACACAGTATTTTCTTATTAGGTAAATAAAATTATAAAAGGATTATTTGCTATGCATCTTACCTAAAACAAAATAAGGGTAAATTTTATTATGATGCTGAAGATAGGGAATGAAACCTGAAAACGTCCACGATTGAATGTAAACATTAGTGGGAGACTAATAAAAGAAGTTTAAATTCACTACCTGTGTATCAAACAAAATGTTCCAAAAAAAAATTACATTCAATAGATGAAAATTATATATTGTCTTCATTAAATATTTAAGGTCTATTCGCTATAGAAGTTTACCATATTCAATTTATTTACGTTCACTAAGTCCAGATTAATTTAACTTAAATTTCAGATTCATTTAAAGAATTTAGATAAGGTTAGGAGGGAGTAAAATATACTTGATCATAGCCTGCATTTTATAAAAAAATAAAATAAAATCATACACTAATGAATAACTTTCAAAAAAGTAAATGCCAAATGAACTAAACAACATATTAAAATAAAAGGCATATACTTAAGATTTCCAATTCAAAATCTTATAACATCTTTCTTTCTAGGTGTCTGTGAATATCGAACAAAAGAAATTTTGGTATCCTGGACAGATAATGGACCTACAAATTCTTTCTGACCTGGACTCACTGGTTTGCCTTGTTGGTGGAAGAGGAGGAGACTTGCACTCCCAGAAAATGTAATTAAAATAATAATATTAATATTGCTATAGATGATTGTATTTATTATAATTAACATTCAACTTACACATTAGTATAACAGTCTCTATTCTTAGTTATTTCATCGTGATCTTCTGAAAATGCTCATTTTCCATTACCTTCTAAATCACTCTCATTTACTTGCTGAGGTTTATATGTTATTTTGTGATGGGACATGCATTTTCACCATATTTATATATTTGAAATTGATCAGTAATATATTTAAATAGGAGTAAAGGCCTAGAACTGGACTTGAGTGAGGCCGGAGTGAGTTACTTCTGGGATGACTGCGGTGGGAGACAAGAAGTTAGGCCAGCACATCATGGAGTCCACCACAGCATTATGCCTGAAGCCGGCCTCGAGCAGCTCTGGTTATGGCAGTGCTTTAATTATACGTGAGTATTGTATTATTCAATTATATTGTTTTTACTGAATAAAGAATTTTGCAGTTTTTTAAAAAATTGTTCTTTAAATCCAAAACTTGTGCAGAGAAGTTAGATTTTTCATATTTCTTAATCAATTATCTTCATTATTCTTGAATCTCACATTACTACAGAACTTTTAATAAATTCAGGCTTTCATTTATATTCTTTATCACTACTATATGGCAACTGAAGGCAGCGAAGGTAGTTTGAATCCCACTGTATTAAAGCACTATATCATAGCACATATTTCAACATCGATTATTTTATTTAAAAGAAGAAATGTGTCATGAATCTTATAGTAAGTTATCTTATTTATAATTAATTTTAATCAATTTATATAATAGATATTATCATTTTCAATTTGTTTTCTCTGACTTTGTATAAGGTTTTATTTAATAATTAATGAAATTTTACAGGAGCGATGTGGAAGCAACTGGACTAAGATTGAGGGCTCCTCCTGAACCAGGAAAGTGGTCACTTGGGGCACTATCAGTGTCGCAGGCAATGGGGTTAAGATTTTCTTATCCTATTGTCATTACGGTTTTTCAACCAATTGATGTGGAGTTCCATCTGCCATCAGGTTTCAGGGCTGGAGAGAGCCTCGAAGTAGACATAAAGATTGGTAACAATCTCAACTCTTGTGTTGATGTGAGTACAATATACATACTCACATATTAATATAAATTTATATTAATTGCATAGAGGAAGAATTGTGGTGAGATGTAAAATTAAAGTTGAGAATTAGGAATAGAATAATTTTCATGATTAATATCACGGGTTTCTAACCTCTACAATAAAACAACTGTATAATTTAAAGAAACTAAGTAATAAATATTAATATCATTAAATCTTAGTAAGTATTGTTCCTTTTGTAGTATTTATCAACTCATATGTAATATGTTTATAAATTAAATAAAAGTTGATATTGTATGTATTACTGGCATTAAAACTCAATTTAATTCCAAATATATAATGACTAAATCAACATATTAACCAAGTAAGAGCTCGAGGGTAATTGTATATGTAATCTTCAATATATATGTAATCTTTTGTTAGCTATCCAATATATAATCTTCAAAAGATTTTTATTACTTAACAGATTCATATAAATATCAATCATTAAACAATTGTAAAAAAATAAAATGAGAAGAGAATGACCTTAAAAATACAACCTGTTTGGAATATGAAAAAAAAAGATATTTATAGTATTGGCTGTTTAATATAACTCCATTTTCAAATGAACCTCATATTATTTTTAGTATTTCTGTGTTTCAAAAAATAGCTTTTAGGGTTTATACTTTGTCTTAAAAAATTTGAAATGATTAATAAAATAGTTTTAACTCACTAGTTTATTTTGTTTTAGGTTAATGCTCTTCTTACGCTAAGTGAGGGAGCTCACTTTCTCGGTAGTAGTCAACCTTTTGTCGCTGAGAAATTACGTCTAGGCCCACATGGAGCTACAAGCTTAGTTGTTCGAGTTGTAGCAACCAGCCCTGGCATTAAGAATATGACAGGTAAAAAGAATTTGATTGCTTTCTGAGAGGCCTATACTATTTAGAAATATTCTTACTTTTCTAAGATAATTTTGAAATCAGTTATTCAGTTTAATGGGAGGGAATAGCTCAGAAAATAGAAGAAAGAACTCTTACTCTAGAACCAGGGTTTATTTTAGATAAGTAAAAAAAAAAGGTTTCTGTTTTATCTATCATATTGCAGAGTGAATCGGAGGTTAGAAAGATTGGCGGCATTAATAAAAAAATTAAATCTGTACCGCTACTTGTCATGAAGGGTCAAGGGTTTAATACTTTGTAAGGGAGTAATATTACTAAACCAACAGTTGTGCAAGAAGGTGATTTGGTCAAAATCATGTCGACTGCCAGATTTTTACCCAATTAAGGGCACCCGTTTTATGAGGCTGGGTGGATCCCGGAGGGTACCCGTCACTGGCTTCGTATCTGATACATACATAGACCATCTTGGGCCAGCAACAGTTTAATTTTTGAGGCCCTAATACACAAAAAATGGTAATTTTTATCTTAAAAATAGTTAATATTCCTCTTTGATAAAAAAAACAAAACATGAAGTAGTTTCTTTTTCAATAGCATTATCATTAAAATAAATAAATAAAAATAAAGTCCCATCCTTGGTGCTCATTTACTTTGGCCCTGAATGGAGTATCCTTCCACCTTCCTTAGGCATGCTACTGTGCTGTATGACTTAGTCCATAAATGGTACATTCTACTTAAGAACATGAGACCCATCATGGTATAGAGTGATGCAGATATTTTTTATTATATTATTTAGATTAAACACAACTATTTTTATTATTTCAAGATAGTTAATCCATTCCTTTCCAGAGTTGTGTTATATAGTAATTTATATTTATTAGCAATGTTCATTTTCTTTATATATTACTTTGAAATTTTTTGAATTAATGTACAGTTTAAAATTTGTGTGTAAAGTATCAAAGATAGTTCAAATATTTTTTTAAAGAAATATGCTTAGGACAAAAATTCATTTCCACTCAGACTGCTTTAAAAATATATCTTGAAAAATAAATTTAGTAATTCTTTAAGATGATTTGTTATTTTTAGTTATTTTATTAAAATTATGTACAAATTAATAATTATTTTGGAAGACCGTGTTTTTATATTTAAACTATCACCTATCCAGTAATCCAGAAGCAAATACAAGCATCATTCCAAAAACTTACATTACTGATGGTGAGTAATTTTCAAATTCGCCAAAAATATATTTTTGACATTAAGTAATATAAAAGCAGAACAAAAAATAATAAATTTATATTATATTTACCCTTTGGTAGTAATTTCTTAGTCTGGAATATGAATATTAAAGTAAATGATTATAAATTATATTCTATAATGCCAAAGGAGAAATAAAATAAAATTAAGACAAACCACTTATTTCCAATTTTATAGAATTTAAATGAAGACCATAACAAATAACGACTCCTTTGTGGCAGTAGTAAGCAGGACTAGTACATTTGGCAAGGAAGTTAGTAAAAAATACAAAGAAAATTGGGTAGCCACAAAACCTTTCAGCTATAGGTAATTGATAGATTGGAAAACTGTCAAATTTCATTAAAGCAGTCCCAACTTTTTTTTAATGAAAATTCAAGGATTTATTTTAAATTAACATGTTTACAGATTAATGGCAGACAAAACGATGCCTAATTAGTTACTATAAATATTGAAAGAGATCAACTTAGGAACTATAACAGTAAGGGAAGCTATGGAGATAAAAGTTCTGAAGGAAGTTTGGAAATTTCAAATGGTTTGATCATATCATTTAATGAGATAATCTAAGAACCCCAAAAACTAATGAGTAACAGAACGGGTGATACAAAATTTTGAATCGACCAAATTGTGGATCTTGGACTATAAAGCGTAAACTAGGAGGGACAGAGATGAATCCCTATCCTTGAATAAATACGATAACAAAATCAAGGCTCTAAACATTTGGGTTCATTTATGGTCATAAACTAAGTAGATGCATTTTAGTTCTTAAGTATTATTTAATTATAAATGGGACTTTTATAAAAAATGAGATCACAGTAAATTTATTCATAAGTCATACAAATTGATAATTTTTAAGGGAAAATTATGATAAATTTAAATATTTACCTGGTTGCAGTTGAAGTATCAGCATACAACAGCGATACTTGCCAGTCGATGACAACCGAGATAGGAAAGAACCACTCAATGGTGGGGATAGTGACCAAACAGCAATCCATTCTGGTAAGCCCTGAAGGCCTTGTGAAGACGCATATCGAGAGTGCCTATTTCTGTGCTAATGGTGAGTAATTTATTAATATTATAATTATTTAATTAGGCAATGCCTTTATGTCTTCAATAATAATTAAACTATCAAAAATTTCATTTCACACACAGTCGTCCAATATTTATTTTAAAATTTTATTTCCTAATTCATTTCCAATGACATGTAATATTAATCAATTGTACTATAAATACTTAACTTCCACTTAGCAGTTTCTCTTCTCTTAAACTGTTAAAGTCCTAAATCAGATGTTTGTTGATCATTTAAGTGAAGATACTTCTATGTTTGACTTCAAGTAATCAATACCATTAGTAAATTCTGACACTAAGTTGAACTGAAACTGTTTACTTAATGCCAACATCTTGAATGGCTAATGGGTTCGCTCTCCGGTATTAGATTCACTATGAGAAGGAATTGAACACATCAATTAGTAAATTCAACAAATATTATTAAATATCATATATTTAACTTGAAATAAATATGTTTCTTCGAAAACATAAATTAGAAAACAAATATGGACCATGAATAACTTATTAACTGCATTCTGATCTATGCAATGATAAGCTTCTACCATCAGAATAAAGTCACTCTTCTTTATTTACCAGCCATCAATAATAACAGAAACATTAATATTTTATTTAAAAGATTTTGTATTAAAGCACTTACTTGTTTTCAATTATAATGTTTGGTTAAAATACACCAAAACCTGTTTTTTTTTTCTAAATTAATTTTTAAAAGTTTTTAACTGTGTTATGAGGTTCAAATTATTTTTTATAACAGCCTTAGACTAAGTTTTCTCTATTGGACACTTTTTTTTTTTAATTTGTTCTGAAAAATATTTTTATCAGCTACTTCTATTCTATGTTTCAATTTTTTTCTTGTTATCTTTTTTTATATGGAATATGCAGAAACTTAAAAATGGATTTGAAGTATAAGGAATCTATTCGATTCAGAGCTATTCCTCAATTTTATTCCTAATTTTATACTTGTCACTCATATAATCAAAAATCTTTCATTTACAATAATTTTTCGTCTTATATCTTGCCTTAATCATGTGTAAGTTCTATTTCATAGTGATTGATAGCCATATATTTATTTATGATTTTGTGATTTATTAGTTAAAGATTCAGTAAGACAAATGAAAGTAAATAATTATTCAAAATTATCAATCTGTCTAATTAATTTCAGAACAAATGGTTTTATCGACTGCGGAAGAATTTCGCTATGAATTCATCCCAGCCCCGAGGAATAGAGAAGCCAGTGTATTCGAAGTAAGAGCGGGGAAAGGGCTTCACATCGCACTGTCTGAAGTACAAAATATCTCCCAAAGGATGTACCAAGTAGTCATTGGTGACCTAGATAACAGTGTTTCATGGATAGGAAGAGGAAAACATGGTATTTTTATTTTAATGTTATAACACTCAACTGTCATATAAATACATACCTATTTATGTTTTTATCACAAAACAAATGTCAATAAATGAGTTGTTAATGTCAAGCGACACAGACTTTGGAAATAACAAAAGTAATAAAACCAATTCCATAAGGGATTGTTTGAAATTTCATATTGTTTCTATAACAATAACAAAACGAATATATTAAATTTTAACTTCTTTGAAATGTATTGGAGTTCTTTAGTATTTATCTAACTAAAGAACTCCTTCCACAATAGTATTTCTGCCTCAAATTGATAGCTTGTAAACAACACTTAAAATCTTTCACATTATCTATTCTATCTTCTATCTTGATTGTGAGTTTCCAGTATTTTTTTTTCCTTTATGAATTCTCTCATAAATGGTCTCAATTATTTTTTTATGTGATTATACATAGCTAGTGATACAAACATGCTATAAGGAACTCCTTGATTTTGAGCAGACTTGGGGTTTCCAGTAGGTTCAATTCAATATTTTAAAGTCTATCTTATTAGTTTCCTGAAATCCAAATAAATTTTGTTTAGTCTGGTAAAACAGTAATTTTCTCAACATTAAAGTCACTGGATCACTGCTATCTAAATAAATACCTGAATTTATTGTAACGAATTTGTAGTTTTTAAATTACAGAGCCTATATGTGTTCCAGTTCACATTCCTCTTCTTCCTACACTGAGTTACGTCAGGGATTTCATGAGTTGCCATGAATTTCATTTTTATATTTTAATTAGTATTGCAATTTGCAGTGATTCAACTGAAAAGTGTATGGATATTGTTGCTTATAATAAATTATATTTTAGGATATTCTGTCCACTTGATGACCAAAAGTACACCACAGATCTTGTCAAGCGATGAATCAAGAACATTTTGGATGAGTTGGGACAGAGGAGTACTTTCCTTTGGCAGAGGACCACAAATTCATGAATCTGTCATCCTCAAGTGGCGAATGGAAAAAAAGATGAAAGTGAATTTCCTAGGATTTGCCACTACTTGGGGTCAAGCTGCGGAAGTTAGGTGAATAAAAAATTTTCAACTTATAGATTTTCAGATTAACTATAAAACTAGATCAAGTATACCTTCATATCATTCCTTTAAGAGCATTTTTTAACTTCCAATCACCAAACTTCTTCCTATACAGGGTTTGGAACTTCAATGATGAAGCCGGATTCTCACAAGTTCTTCATCTAGATATACCAAGATCTGTTCTGCCTGGTTCAGAGACAGGAACTCTCCTGGTAGCTGGAGGATTGTCATTGCCATCATTAAAAATATCACCAAGACCCTCTCTATCAGAATACAGCAGGTTGTTTTATAAACTTATTTATAATAAAATTATTGTTCTCATGTTTGTTATGTTATTAATTATGTTTCTCGTGTTTTATTTCATTCTTATAAAAATATTGATTGGTTAGAACATAAAGGAATACTGTCATTCCAAATATCACCATAAGATCACCATTATTGAACATTACTCATCAAAATTTTTTTATAACCTTCTGAGATTGAATATAAGGCATTGCTGTGTAACTATGCCCTAAAAAATAAAGTTCTTCTACGCATATTTAAATGATTACCAGAGAAAGTATGCAGCTAGATTCCATATTTTGAGCTGCAAAGTGTTGGCAAAAATACATTTTTTTTTTTTTACTTCTAAAATATAATTAGTTTGGACAAGGGCCATTGGCAATCTATAGTACTGCTAAAACAGTGAGTGTTTTTAAATTGTTTTTTCTTTTTTTATTTCTTGAAGAACATATAATCGACAGATATGATTAAGGAGTAAGCAATTAACCTATTAATTTTAGTATTAATCTATTTCATCTTCAACATTTATTTAATTTTTTTTAATCACACTAATTCAACAATTTTTTTTTCCTAATTCAAGCCTTGCAACTACGATATCAAGCATTGCTCCACTAATAGCTCATGAAGGTTTGAAGTTACACATAAATCGAACTAAAAATGGTGAAAGACAAGATTTAATTAATAGTCTAGGTTCAAACATTCAGAAGCTACTACTGTTTAAAAAAGATGATAACTCATTCAGCGACCATCATAACATGACAAGTCTGTGGTAAGTTCATATTCGCTCAAATTGTTATACTTGTGGAATGCAAACGAAGTCAGTGAGTTTTCCTCTTTTAGCTCCTAAAATTAAACAAAAAAAAAAAATGTTTATTAAATATTTCTCAACAAAAAATACTTCAACAATTTTCATAAAATTTATGAAATGGTGGAATCAATTCTAAAAATTTTGCTATTATTACAAGAAATTTAGTGGGGGTGACATGAACAAAAATTTCAAAATAGTGAGGAAGAGCATAGAGTTTTTAGCTCAATGATTGGTTCCAGGGTAAGAAAATGATTGGCTATATTTTGAGGAGCAAGAATAATATGTACATGAACTATTTATGTTTTAATATAAAAATAAAAACGCACCGATTTTGTCTATATGCAATGGAAACTCATGCCATTCGTATAGATTCTGATTCCTTCCTTAGACTCAACACCACCTTTCTTACATTAAACCTAAATTATCACTACCATTTCATGGCATAAATTATCAATGTCATGTTATTTAATAATTCCTGTCATCCTCCTCCATAACCTCTAACATGTAGGTTCCAAATATTCTCTTTATTTCCTCCACCTTAAGTATGGTTATGAATAATTATTATCATATACGTTTAATATACATATTTGATTATTTTTATAATCAAATTATTATGAGGAATAATTTGAGTATTAACTAATCATGCAGGATGTATAAATAAAGCAATATGATGGAATTGATCTTTAGAGCACATTTAATTTAAATGATAACTAAATATTCTACAATTAATCCCTAACACACGTACTTTATTTATGTTTGTGTTAATTATCTTGTATTCTAAGGCTCAAGTTGAAAATAGTCACATTAATTTTCTAATGAGTGAACATATAACAAACCTTATGGGTTCATTTTATTTAGTGATATGTTAAGAAAAATCATTGACTTCCTAAGTTTAGAAAAAGATAAATAAAAATAATTTGGGTGAAGTTGATAGAAAAATAAAATAAATATGAATGTAGAGTTTGGTTTTAATCATTATCTCGAAATACAAAAAAAAAACTCATTTTATTTTATTTTACACAGGAGCTCTGTTGAAGTCCTAGATTTATTGTCAAGAGTCCAATCTATAATGAGTATTGATCCTGGTTTGGTACAAAATCTGAAAAAGTGGGTTCAGTCCAATCAAGATGAAGATGGGAGTTTCAAACCTCATTTCATGGATATCACTCCAGACAATATGACAGGTTACACAGATTTAGACAAAACTATATCAACAACTGCAGATGCTTTGGCAGCACTAATCAATATTGGAATTGAAAATGATGTAATTACTTTTAGTTACTTTTGTATTATAAGAGTAAATAAATAATTATTTTCTAATGCAAACAATAATAATAATTAAAACCATCCAATGTTCTTACAACTGTAACGACATTTATGGTCAATATATTACTTTTTTCAGAATGATTCAAAAGTTATCCTCAAAGCAAAGGGTTATCTTGAGGCTAACATTGATAGCACCATAGATGGGTGTACCCTGGCAATGCTATGCTATGCACTTGTTTCTGTAAAGAGTGAAAAAACAGGAGCTGCATTAGAGAGACTAAAGAATGCATCAACGAATGAAGAAGGAGATTTCGGTTGGCCAAGACCCAGGGACAACTCTGACTGGCTGTATGAAGAAGGTATGGAGCAGAAGAAACAGCCCATCACTAACATGAACTGTAAGATTTATACCAAATTTTGATTTAATTTCCTTTATAAATTCATCAATCCATGACGATTTGATTATATTGAGTGAGTCAGTTTGATGTAATGGTCATTTAGGAATTATTTCCACATTAATCATGGAAATGATTCCTATCTAATATAATTATTAACCCATCATTTCAATATATTTAAAGATCGGATGACTAATCTACTTAGAGGTATAAAATAAATTTTTGTTTTATAAGGAAGTATTGTCTTCAATTTTAATAATAATAATTAGAACCTTTAATTAAAAAGCCTTTAATTTGGAACCCCACAGATTAACAGTAGTTTTTGATCTAAACTTTGGTATTGATCAGCTTCAGGGACAAATTCATGTTCAATGGACAAATGGTGAACACCCAGAGACCAAAGCTATTGAAGAATCAGATATATGATGATGCAATTTATATATGGGATCCTTGTATTCTCCTCTTCTTATGCAGGGGTATTCTTTACTTTCAAAACCCTCAATACCACTCCTCCTAACCAAGGGAGGCCTTGCAATATCATATTACCAAAGCCCTGCCATGATTAGATATGCTACTGACCAGCATTACCGAAATACACACTTGTCATCATATATATATAGCTTGTCACAAATTGTGCAAGCTGTAGGAGGCCAAGATTTGACATTTGCCTGAAATGAAAGAAATTTTTTCTTTTCTTTTATATCTTCCTCCTTGTGTGCTTCACAGCATGATGGTGCCTCGATCCATGCAGATCTTATGATATGGTGCTAGAGTCTTCATGCCCTAAAGGAACATGCAATTTAACTAAAGTTGCAAGCCATTTTATTTTTCTATCTTGGAGATGTAGTCCATTCATGTTAACTTAGGTCTTTCTCTTGGGGTTTCACTCATTCCTCTCGATTTTTCTTCCACATATTTTTTTAGGTAAATTTTATTGGAAAGAGAATGATCCCAAAAACAGTGTAAAAGTGGTTGAATTAAATAAAAAAATAAGTTAATTGTACTAAAATTCTTGAAAATTAAGCAAGATAAAAATGCCTCAGAATTTATTTATTACTAACATTAATTTTGAGGGTTTTTTTCCAGTGGCTGTTTACAAGGCCCACTCTCTACTTTTGTGAAATTTATTCATTTATTTAACAAATTATAATAACATTAAAACTTCCACAAATTGTTTAATAAGACCACCATAGTCCACTTATAACCATTAACTAAAATTTAGCCAATTGGTTTATATGCCTTGTCTGTTCACAGAAGAATGTCGGATTAGGTTTCATTATAAATTAATAATTTTTAAAAACACTCATTAGTTAATTTGCAACCTTGAAAATTACTCTTGCTTTTCAGCTCATTTGAAGGAGTTCAAAGCTTCACTTTATACCCTTATGACTTACACTCTCATGGACGACCTCAAGTCAGCAGAGCCAGTTGCAAGATATCTTTTCTACAGGGCTAATATTTTAGATACGCATACTGAAGTAAGTATTTTTTTTTTTCTATAAACCCACTGACCCTGGAGAAGGTACGAGATAATAGTAACACATTAACGATTGATATTTTACTAATCATCCAATTACTTTTTTTCACCAAGCTCTTTCAGCTATTTTATTCTGACATTAGCATGATTACTTGGTATATGTTGTCATGAAAACAAATAACATATACATAATGATATGCATGAAAAAAATATATATAGTTTCAGCCAAAATAGATAAAACCATTAAATATTGAAACCTTAAATAATGGATTAACTTTTAAAAAGAACAGTTCCAGATTGATGCAAAAAATTATAGTTAATAAATAAAGTCAGTAATGTTTTTTTAAAATATAATTCAATAATATTATGAATTCTAAAACCAGCAAAATCAATTCCTTTTTTTTTTTTTAAATTAACCATTTAGCTCAATAAAATAGCTAAGTAGCAATTTAATTTTTTTTAATTAATTAAATTATTATTTTAATTTCTTTCAAAAACAGTCAAATAATAAGTACTTCAACAGTTTATAAACATTTGTTTTTTTATTGTTCCAAGTTCACATTGTTCTCAGAATTAAAATAAAACCAATATCACTCTATTTCATGGAATGAAAACATAGAACCCTTCATGATTTCACTTATATTTATTTTTTCATATTATTTCTAATTATTGCTTGGTTGATTTTGGACTCAAAACTTTTCCTTTTTTCTTTGTTTCAGTTAATATTTACAGCTGTAAAAGCTTTCTCTCAGTTTGGTTGGCTAGCCCATGATCCTAACCGCTGGTTAACTGTATCATTAGCAACATCAGGAATGGAACTTACTGATACTTTGGAGTTAAGAGCTAACTCTGCACCTCAGATTCTCAATTTACCGTCACTTCCGACAAAAGTGTTTGTTTACGCCACAGGAGCTGGATGTGCTACAGTACAGGTATTTTTATAAATATTGGTTCATTATTTTTGATTATAAATTTTTGGGTTGAAAGAGAGAATATGGAGGAAAGCAGAAATATAAGGGGTAAAGGATAGAATGGGAAGAAAGAAAAAAAAATCATCAAAAATAAAAATAAAAGATAAAAGAACTAAAACGAGGAAACAAAAAAGATAAAAAAAATCATATTCTATATTATGTATTGTTACTTGTTTACTTATTATGCATATGTATTATAAGATTTTAAAAAAATGTCCGATCAGATTAGAACAAGTACGCTGAGTAGCTAGCAACCCAATGAAGTTAGGCAGCACATCTTTGTTGTTTTTAATTAATTTTTTTCTCTTACATAAAACTGTCCTTATGTGAAAGAAGTGGTAAATTCTTCAGTTTGCCATGATTGTAGTCCTATTCCTCTCTACTACTGAGCATTATGGAGATGCCTTCTATAAAGGTAGGTTCCTTTAGGTTATAAAGGAAGGAATCAAGTTTCACTCTCCTGTGCCTGGTTTCTTCTCCTGCTCCAGTCCAGTCCTCGCTTCTCTCATGCCTTCTACCTTCCATAGTTGATCTATGGTCTTTCTCTTTGACTTCTTCCCTCCCTTCGTCCCTCGTATCTCACAAATTATTCAAAGGAATAGCACAAATCATCTTAGTTTATTCTATTCTACAGTAGTTTTTACTTCCTGTACCTCGAGGGTTGAACTTAATTGTTGTGTTATGGATCTTGTCTCTCTTGGTCTTTCTTTCAAGCTTTCTCAGGTACTTCATCTCAATTGGATCTGCAGGTCTTTAGAGGTAAGGGTCCATTACTCCGAGGAATAACAAAGTCTAAATATGGGTTGGGAAAGAACTTTTTCAATAATCTTATTTTTATTATTATTTTAGGAGCTACAGATTAAAATTTATTTTGTTTACTTCCTGACCAAATTTATTTTTCACCAAAATAGTGAAATATTCTGGATTATATTGTATCTTGTTACTGATATATAGAATTTTGAAGTATGTTGTTCACATAAAAATGAATTTTATTCATTTAATATGTTTGTTGTTTTTTTATGGACCACTACTCAACTCCTATAAAGCAGTCTTTATGACAAATAAGTGGTAAATTCTTCTTTTTTTGGGAGAGAAACTTGTTGGCTTCATAATACTCTCTTGAAAAGACCAATTTATCTTGGTCTCCTTGGCCATAATTTTCTCTAATAATTAAAAATCCTATAAACAAAATTTTCAATCTGTATGAAATATTTTTCTCTCAAAAAATAAATCTGATAAATAGTTTTTTTTTCATTATTTCATACTGGATAACATAGCTAAAATAGAATTTTTGGTATATCTCTTTTCAATCAAGTACATACAAATTATAATTTGTATATATGATTTCAGGGACAGATAAGTTATGCTACATACTCATCCAGTAAGACAACTAATCTGTTTGATCTCTGGGCAGGAGTAACAGAAGAAATAATGCCAAGAAGGAATTCAATACAAGAGCTAGAAGGAAAACTGCCACTCCTAAATATCAAAACTTGCTTTAAGTATGTTAACAGCATGATTTTTTTTTAATTGTTGAAGATTCAATACTAAAACATTAGTAAAATATGGTTAGAATACTTTTACTTTCTGAGAACACATTGAACTCATATGATGATATTTCTATTTTATTAACATTTTTATTAGTCTGAGTTCTGTCTTACATATTTTATAAAGATGCAATTATTGGGTTGGTTAGTAGAAATTAACTTTAACTATAATTAACGAAATTAAATAATTTTCTCAAATTTTAGTCCTCGGACACACATGAGAGTATCCAATAGATGTTTAGAACCTAATGGAAATAATCTGTTAATATACTACAACAGTTCTAAGAATATTATAATTAATTATGAAAAACCTTTGAGTTTAATTTCAACATTCAATCTTGACTTATAATGTGTTTCAGATGGAAAGGACCAGGAATCTCTGGTGTTGTAAGATTGGAAGTTCATCTTTTCTCAGGTTTTGAGCTCTTGTCAGTTGCTCCAAATCAAATTGATGTAGATTATGGTTCAAGAGCAGATAGAGTGTGGTTTGTAGTGTCGAATGTGAGTATATTTGTTTTAGGGCTTTTTATAATTACAATTACAATTCACTGATGGCTAACATTTTTTTTCAATAGTTGTTTATGAAGAAAAAAATAATTAGAAAGCTAAACTAGAGTTAATGCATTTTATTATTTTTACCACCACAATTAAAAATTTGTTAATCCTTACAAAAAAAAAGTGTTTTTTTTGTTTTTTTATTCAGGTTACAACACAATGTGCAGTTTGCATTGAGTTCACAGCCAAAAGTGATTATATCATTGGAAGGCTGAGACCAGCTTTTGCAAGGGTATACCCCTCTGGGCGGGCCGATCTTGCAGCTGAACTTTTCTTTCATACTAGAAGAGGTTCCCCTCTCTTATTAGAGACTTCTGAAGATGATCTCATAACTTGGTTTGGCAGTAGTAGAGCAGGTATGAAATTTTTTAAACATATTAACCAAAAAAAATCAGTTTGTTCTCTCACTAATAAATTTGGAATAATCAAATTTTTATTATTTCAATATTGAATATAATATAAAAATTAATTTAAATATTAAGAATCATATGCCAATAAAAGTAATTTTTGGTTTTAGGGGAGTCAGATGGGATGAGCTCAGATTTCTCTGAGATATGTGCCTGTGGACAGGTATGCTTTGATACACCAGTTTTCAGTGCAACTACTGATTCAGCAATCGGCCACAGTGAAAGTGAAGAAGTGAAACAAGAAGAATCAAATGATTTTACTGATATCATTGTTTTCAGTGACCTACATGAAAATCTCTCAACAACTGAAGGAGAACTGCGAACAATAGAAGATTTAACTAATGAACTAGGTTTCAACACAACAGGAGGCTTCATAGTTGGTAGCAGTCATTACTCTAATGTCAATTTGGATTTCTATAGTACAGCTGTTACAACTGAAATCCCAACTACAAAAAAATCCAATATTTTGAAAACAACAACTCCTCTTCCTCCAAAGCATTACTCAAAGAAAAAGCAAAAAGATATTAAACTAAAACCATTAACAAAAAGTAAATCCATTCCTCATAATTCTCTGAACATAGAAAATCCTGTTGAATCAATACTAAGTAAGCCAGAATTCAAAAGGGAAAAGCATATAGACCTGATTTCAAATGTTCCCAACATCACAGAATCAACCTTCAGTACTTTGGCTCCTTTCCTGAATCATCCTCATCTCTTGAGTCAGATCACTGGGGTCAGAAGTGGAAACAACCATATCATAATAACAAATATTACAGACAATGATGAAATCATTCCGCAACCGAACGGTGTATATGTGAACAGAGAATTGAAAGAGCCTACACTAAGGTCTATGCTAGACGTGACTGCTAAGCCAAGTGTCCAGCTAACGGCTGAAGAAGCAAAAGAGAGCAGGGAATCAATGCTTGAACATGGGCATGAGTCACCCATGGAGATATTGAGAGAAGGGTTAACTGAAGGGTATCAGTCTAAGTCCCCGGCTGGTTGAATGTCATCTTCATTCCACGTATCTATTTATTTACTTCAGTCAGACAGTTTTTCAAGCTGTGAATGATAAGGTGCAACATGTAACATTATATATAGATATATATAGATATATACATATATCTATATGTACATTCTTTATTTAATTAATTTAATTTAAAAAATACACTCGATTACCCAAATTCTTATATTTTTAAAAAAGGAAAAGGTATCTATCTGTTTTTAAACATAATGAGCATGTTAGTGTTCTTTAACTTTTTTTCAGTCAATTTTCCAAAGCAATATGTAACGTTATAACTGATAGAGCTAAGATATTTTGATAATGAAAAAGCTTATAAATAACCTGTAAGATAGCACATTTCACTAAGATTACCTATTTTGTGTTAATATTAAGTTATGCATGTTAGAAACTTGTTTTATTTGCTAATATTTCAATTTATTTATAATAAGCTATAGTCAAATGAAATTCATATTTTAATATAAATGAATATAATATAAAGAATTCAGGTATGGCCAGCTGTAGCTTGCTGTACCATTTTAATACATAGTCACCTGTGACATAATGTTTATATGTAAATATGAAGTAGCCAGAATTTTTATTCTAAGGGTAGATATATAAACTGTTGAAGACATGTTCTAGTTATATCTTAGAGTTTTAAAAATAGGACACATTTCAAGAAGTATCTTCACGACCTGTCGTCCCTTATTCGCCCATCCATTAATTGTAGGCAGACTTTACCACATTTTCAAACTAGTATTTGTCAATAATAGCAATTGTTGAGGTATTATTGCTGTTGGCTAGCTTCTTTATTTAAATGTAAGCAAATTAGACCAGAAAAAGTTGTAGAAAGGTGCTTGCTTTGATGCAAAACTCGATGGCTTTTTTCAGAAATCAGTTGACAGTTCAGAATGTTTTTTTATTAAAAATAAATATTGATGTAAATGTGCCATATTAAACATTAATGTTTAGTATGAATGGCATATGTTCTTTTATTATTTTATTTTTCCTGCTAAATAACTGATTAAAGTGAAAAGTCATCCCAACAGTAATACATATATATATAAAACATTTATGTTTGTTATTGATGTATGCAGATTCAAAGTTATGATGTGAATCGTTGTTGATTGTGAATGAGATGAGTGAGTTGAAACCTCTAAACAGAGAAATATGCTGGGATGGAGTGAACGTGATCCCAATCTAAAAGCCTTAAGAAATTAATCTTATACAGTATATAAACATATACTTATGGTATTATATAAATCATTAATGAATATCTATTTCTTAAATGCCAAATTTGTTTATATAGAGGAAATATTGAAAATGAGAAAAAAATTAATAAAAATAAAAAAAAAATAACACATTCATTTTTAACACCAATCACTTATTTTATTATTATTAATTTTCATCTAACTTTTATACTACTTAGTCTGTATTTCACATTGCCTGAAATAGTGGAATGCAACATACCTGTATTTTCTTATGAAGTATTACTATCGGTAAACTTTTTCTTTTAATATACTTCTGTTTTCATATCAATATTTATTAAGTTCATATTATATAGGTACATTTGTATTAAAATCTCTGGTTTTACACATGTAGATAGAGTTATAAACTAAGAGGAAAAAAAAAAAAAAGTGACCACCCTTGATTAATTCTCTCTCTCTCTCTCTCTCTCTCTCTCTCTCTCTCTCTCTCTCTATATATATATATATATATATATATATATATATATAAAATCAAATAGTAAGATATATTACCTCATTATTAAAAAAATAAGATGAAACCAACTAGTTGTATAATTGGAATTAAAAAAAATTGTCAGGTAATTTTTTGTATAAATCAGTTTCATAGAGAGTATTTCCTCATTTTATATTTATTAAAATCACAAAATAAATTAATTATATCACAGAAAAAATAAAGGATTTGAATAAAATATACATATTTATTCTTACAATAATTTAATGAGGTTTAGATAAGGGCTGCTTGGGTGGTCACAATGCAAATAAGATGAAAGCATTCTCCTTATGTTGAGAAAGGGTGGTGACTTATTTACCTTTTTGACAAAGGAGTTTAAATATTACAAAATGTACGCTATATTACACTTGGAGGAAAAATCAGAAAAGTATTGTTAAAAGCTATTCTATCTTTTTATAAAAATGGATTGTTTATAAATTAAATTTTATTTTGTTACTGATAGTTGTAAACCACTATTCTTTCCAATATTTATAATCATGTATATCTTAATTAATGAAACATATATTTATTTTATAACATGCACCTAAACTGTGAACATTTATTCTTTGAAAGCTTTCCAAAAGCTCAGTAATTTTATTATTATGTAAATAGTTATAATATTCTGATCCTGAAAATGCTCAAATTGCTTTGCTAAAATTAATAAATTTATTAATAAGAGATGACTGTGCATTTAATGAAGTGTCATTAGCACTCTAAAATTTGTATAAACCAAATCATAATTTTATAATTCTAATTCTCTTTCAATGAGTACAAATATATTTCTGTTAGTCTGCATTATTATAAATCTGCTTATTAGTTTAATTTAAAAATTTATAGATTCAATTATCTGCATTTCACACAACTTCCAAAAACCAATTCCAATAATCAATGGGAAAATCACTGTTATTTATTTTGATCTTTGATGTTAATTTCTTATAATTTATGTAATTTAATCATGGAAATAAATTCCACATAATTAACAATTGTATTTTATCAATTATATCAACAGTCTTTAGTATTCTAAGAATAAATTTGGCAACATAGTTCTAAATTCCAATATCTTTTGAGTGCTGAAGGGAAAGTATTTCAGTGACAAACTACTGTCAAGCATTTAAAATGAAAACTTATTTCATTTTAAATAGTTTGTATTGAAAATTTGTATTTACAAATCACACTAATTAATTATAATATGTTCATATATCAAATCACAGGCAAATATTTGCCAATGTATATTCAGCCGGATTGCAGACGGGTTTGGCCCAAGCTTTAGATTATTTTAAACCAGTCTAAGAAGCATTGTAATTAGAAGAGCAATATGGGATAATGGAGTAAGAGTATTTAGAGTAAGATGAGGTCATTTGGGTAAACCCAGCTGGAATGTCCTACCTTTTTGTCCCCTAAGTGGTTCCCCATGAGAATTCATATCATTTTAGAATATTTGTACTATTTTATTTTATATAATTGGATGAGTTGATGACAAAAATCTTTAAGATTACTGTCAATGTGATTTGTAATTGAAACTGTAAATTGTAGCTTATCTATCAGAGGCTGAAGAATCCAGAATTCATAAAAGATCTAACATCTTCTAGCCTGGGCTGAAGGCTTAAAATAAGAAGCAAAGGCAGTGTCTAGGTGAGCAAAATGCTCTAATTAGAAAAAAAGATGTCATGTTAAGAGTGTACTGGTAAGAGAAATGATCAGTCTTAACGTTGCGAGGAGGCCAGAGCAAACCTGAATTGATTATAGGTAGGAATGAAAAAGAGGGATTAACATAAAATACGGCAATAATCTCATCAATGGGTTAACGGTAGGTAGACAAAAGTATAAACAAAACAGATGAAATATAGGAAAGAATAGACGTTTATATATAAACATATATATATAAGAAAATAGGATATATACTGGCTGTTTTAAGTGTTTAACACTAGTTGGAGGAAACATTTGTTGTTTTTGGTGAATAAAAATGATGTGTATAGACAGGACTTAGAGAGATTATAGCAGAAATATGCTTCGGACTGAGTTTAAAGCTGTGGAAGCAGGCATTCTCTCCCAGTTCTTGAAAAGCATAGACCTAAAGTGTCCACTAAAAGCCATATTAAAATATTATTCAAATATAAATTAGATTACTTTCCGAAGTGATTGATTTTTGGTTTGTAGTTCGAAAAATAAAGAAAAGAGTTGGCTCAAAAAAGCTAACAATAAATCACTCTTTTATTTTATGCACAGCGTTTTCAATGGTTCTTAAATTTGTTTTTGCATGTCTCGGTTAATTTATTTATATAAGAAATGGTTTCCTTGTGAAAGTGTTCTATTATATTTCGTATTTTTCCTGAAATAATAAAAAAAAAAAAACCAACAAAACTTAATTTAATAAGAAAGAGCCTACAAAATGAATTTTTATTTATTTAATTGATATTGAAATTGCAAGATTAATATAATTAAATAATTTTTGTTGTGTTATTTTTCTATATAATAAAAAAATGTAGTCAGATGTTATTTAAAAAAAAATAAACAACCTAGTAATTATTAAATTTATATGCACTGAAGAATAATATAAAATAAAAATAATATAAAAAAAATATATTGGAATTATTCAATCAACTGATAAGCTCATATATATAAAAATATTTTTTTAATTAGTGGTCGATATTCCTTTTATTATTTTCTACTTACTTGATTATAAATCTTTTATCCTAATTTTTAAACATTCTTAGGAGGCTGTATGGCTACTTATTATTTTTAACCCAGTTAGAATATAAAAATAAAATACAAAAAATTCATAATCAAGACTGTAAGTGTAAGTGTATAACCTTTAATGATAAAACAAATTTATGACATTGTATAATTCTGAAGGTGAAATAGAATAAATTCCAGAAAGCAAGCATGTAAGAAAGTAGAAAATAAAGGAAGAGCTTAAGTAATTCAAAGTTACACGTCCTAGAAAATTGAAAAAAACACATAACAAAAATAAATACTTATATAATTTTTTTTATTTTACAATTTTAAATACATAAATATAGTCAATTCTTATCTAGGGTGTTGAACCAGTCAATAGTTCAAGATGGAGAGTTTTAGCGATAGATATGGTCTGCTCAAATGGCAAACAATAGGTATCTCATACATAGAATAGATATCAATACCATTGATGGTTGAAGGTTTTGAACAACTGCATTGTTTGAAATAGGCCATTGAACAAAGCAGCAAAAACTTCATCCCTTAGATTTCAATAATATATAGTTTTTGTTAGGGAAAATAGGGTTTGATTTTGTATCTTTTTTTTTTTTTTTTTCAAATGAGTCATTATCTAATTTGGGCAATAATTGATTGAAGGAATTTTTCAAAAATTAAAGTTCAATGTTTCAATTCTTTTTAATAAAATTAAAATAAAAGTTTTCAAGAATGGCCTCCTGGTAAACTTTCTGAATTAGACACATACTTAATATACTAATTTTCTTGATTCCAATTTAAAAAAAAAAACAAAGTTTGTTTTTGTGGCGACTTATAAGACCAAGGAGTGATAAAATGAAATAGAGCATCTCAATACTGGGCTAATTTTAATAGAAAATATTTATCGATCAGTAGTCAATTTTAAGGTTGTGATTACAAACAATTTTCAATATAAAAACATTTTGTAAAACATCTAACAAAAAAACTTGATTTGCTTAAAAATGCTTGAAACATTCTCTCTTTTTCTTGAATTAGGTATTTATGTGATAACACATCTTTCAATTAACCTCTTTATTTCTTTTCATATAAATTTTGAGGCGCTCCTCCTATCTTCAGGAAAACCAAGAATATGCATAGTACTATATTTTGAAGTTAATTATAATGTCTTATGTACGCTGCTTAACTATATTTTTATTCATAAATTATATTTTCATTAATATCACATCTATTATAGCCACAAAACCAGACATAGGATGTAATATTAATGTCTTAAATATTTTAATAATTTAATGAAAATAATATTTTCGTAAATATTTTTTTTAACATGTTAGATAAACTAGCATGATATGATAGTCACTAGGGAATGACTGCCTGTAGAGTGAGATATCAACCATTTTTCATCTATGCACTTTAGCTTAAGATAAGCTTCCTAAAAAACATAGATAACCATACATGTAACCAGGTTCTGAAATACTATGAATATACAAAAAATAATTTAAGTAATATACAAAACATTAGTCTTATAAGTATTCATTTTGTAGAGCAAATCAGAATAACCACTGATAAAAATATTCACCCACATTTTATCCTATTTTACATCCTGGAACAAACTGAAGTGGTAAAAGAATAGAATAAAGGTGACCACATTTTTCTGCTCCCAACCAGAGTGTCCATAAATCACCATTCAGTACAAACTTTCTCTTTGTTATTGTGCTATGCATCTGTCTCAGGATGCCAGGATAATCACTAAAGGCAATTATCCAAAAATAAGTTAATTATTTAATTTATATTCAGTCCTGCAAAACTATTCATAGTTTATTCTCTATATAGTTCATAGTTTAATATAATTGGATTCTTTTTCAAAGGCTTGTAGTGTGTTTATAAAAAAATCGAATTAAATACCTTTATATTTATAAAATATTGTTACAATTAATTATATAATATAATAAGGGGTGGTATTGTGTAATATAATATAATATAAATAATATAATATAATAAATAATATATAAGTAAATAAACTACATAAAAGAAATAAGTATTTATTTACAATTTATTGCTATGATTAAAATTATTTAAATGATCCAGATAAATGGTTGCCATAAAATACGGTTGTTAGATTATCACTTATTGCCTAATATATGCCTGATTTGGATGATTCATGCCGTGGGATGTAGCAGCGTAGGTGTCTTGTTCATAAGGGATGGGGTCTGATAAAATACATCTTGCCCTCTCTTCCGTCTTCTTACTTCTGCTTTATGCACTTTGTGTTCTGTGTTCTCCTTACTTCTGTCCCCATTTGTTTCAAAAAGGGGCATCGCCTTTTGGGAAACTTATTTCCTCATAGGCTATTATTAGCCACACCCAAGAAAATACGTTACAATGGGCTGAAACTAAAGTGTTTGGTGCAAGTGTTGTTTATATTTTACCTGCCTACTGACAAAGCCAGCAGGCAATACCTCTTTTTAATAGATTTTTTTAGCAAGGACCTTTTCACCTGTGCCTATTAACCAACTGTGAAGTACCCTGGCACAGGTATGACAAGACATATGGCAAATACTTTTATGATATTAATAATTGTTAATACCTCGATACATATCAATTGGTAGGCATTTCAAAAACAGGCTGAAGAGTGGCCAAAAAGCGTGTGACAAGGTAAAAACAGTTAAAGTGATTTTTGTGATATATCTAAAATTCAAATAATGTTTTATAAGAATATCTGAAAGGATAAAAGCCAATTTTTTTTTTTTTTAAGTTTAAAGTAAAACAAACTAATAAAATTAACTTGTAAAGTCTCAGCTTCATCTTAGTGACAGGATAAGAGAGTTATAAACCCAGTATTTTATCACTCTATATATAAAATATCGAATATATTTTATAATTAGATAGCAATTAACGATTAGAACTTCAAAGTGAGAAGGAAATAATGGTTAAAAGGATGAAAATAACCAAAAAATATAATCATTTACATTCAGATGATTGAATGTTATTAAAAATCTCTGTAATAGCACCATAGTCACAGAATCCTCCAAATGCTATTTTAAATTACCCAGTGAATCATGAATTTTTTATCTAATTGTGCACACTGTAACATAAACCAAATGAATTCGTTTTAAAATCGAATTTACTATTTAAATCAATATATACAAGTATCCAGCTCCATTGGAATTTCCAGAGTAATGTGTGTTGAAGAAGGTTAAAACATAAAAATACTCTCAAAATAGACAACATGCCACTGTCATGACCCAGTGAAAATAAAATTAACATTTCAAAAATTGTTGAACTTAGGGGAGAGGACGAACATGTACAGAGGGACTCCCTGTAGGTACATGCTAAAGAGTTTATAATATATTCAGAAAGCATCACAGTGTACTTTATTACATCAAAAAATCACAATTGCATAGGAAATGTTAAAAATAGCAGCTGGGTAATGTTTAATTTAAAAAATCTTTCCAAAACTCACTGTTGTTTGAATAGAAAGGATGCTTTACACATTAGTCATAATATTTGATCTGTGTTTCTGTACTGTACCAGAGGCTTTTCACACAAATATGGGAATGGAGTCCTTGATAGCACAGTGCAATATTGTGAAAAAAAACAAAACAGAAACTGTGAAAAAGATGATTTCCGCAAGGAAAAATATATTTTTATTCTTTTTTTTTAATTGACAATAAAAGAATAATTCACAATTCGAAACAAAGTAAAAATATAATAAGGAATAGGTACTATGGAGCCATATTAATATTTTGTGGAATATATTAATAATATATAGTGTACAATATTGATGATCCCAGTACAGTGGGTAATAATAATATTATTATTGATTTGTTCTATAATTTGTTGCCATTTTAAAGGCAGCATTATTTTCATAATGCCTCTCTCATTGAAGTCTTCGTCCTTATAGCCGAAAAACTCAAGTAACCGATTTTCACAGTCTTCTCTTGATGGCAATTTCTTATCACCAAGAAAGTTGTGCAATGCAAAACCCAGCTCCATCTAAATGGTATAAAACTATTTTATGGTCGATCTTTAGTTTCTGGGAGATGCTACGATTACTAATATGCCGGTCAACTTCGATTATTTCTGTAATTTTTACATTTCCGACGACGGGCCTGGCAGTGTGAGAAGCGTCTTGAACATAAACACCATTCACAGTTTCAGCCGTCTGCCTTGTATTTTCGCCTTTATCAAAGAAAAACTGTAAAATGTATCGAATTTTCTCTCTGTTGATTTCCATCTTTAACACCCTGTAACTCACAACTGAATGGACCAAACAAAATGAAATGAATGTGAAACAGCAAATGGATTTTTTTTGTGCGAAATTTCACCTTGACAACGAGCACAAATCTGAAATTTTTTGATCGATACTTTACGAGATATCGATCCATACAGCTATCTACTGAAAAAATAATGGATCTTTTTTTCCCCAACCTACATAAATATATGTACACTAATAATATAGTTATAATAAAACATAATAAATATTAATACAAATTTGCAATGGTATGATAACAATAATAGTACTGGTAATAATGCCTATAAATAATAATTAAACCATTTCATTATTCAGAGTTTCATTTTATTCTTTATTCAGTCCATCTAATTGCCAATGTCATATTCTATTATATATTCATCAGTGTTTGGAATAATTCTTCTTTGAATTTTTCTCCATAATGTCTTATACTAATATCCTTTTGAATTATGTGGGAGAGCCATATGTTGTTAATGCTCTCTTAAATTTCTTATTCCTAAATAGAAAATCCGACCTACTTTGCATCCGCCAAGTATTGTCGAAAGTCATGAAGCAATATAACAAGGCAATTTCTTCCATATGGAACGAAACCTATTGTGAAAGAAGAAGAGTACCAGTTAGAATTGCATTATGTTGTAAATATTTCAAGAGAAAGCCATGTCTTAATCTCAGCTGAGATATTTCAATCTCAAGGAGAGTCCAGTGCGACTCTGTAGATAGAGGTTGGTTGACTGCAGCTTGAGGTTAGTTATTTTGGTTCCGACCCTCCAGGTTCAGAACTGCACCTCTCACAATTCCGTTACTGGCCATATTTTTATAAAATGAAAGGAGACGACAAAATCAAAACAAAAGAAAAATTACTCCGGTATCTAAAGCTCCCGGGTTCGGCACCACTTAAGTATCGGGGAAAGCAAAACTTAAAACAGAGAAGAAGGAATAAGATCTTAAAGAATAAGAAGTGACAGTCTTTTTTTTTTTTTTACTTACAAAAAAGGACGAAAAATAAGACAAACTATAAATATACAAAAAAAAAAAATTAAAAAAATTAGAAGAAAGGTAAAATAATAAATATATCGATGAATTCGATCGAGCCGTATATCGATGAATTCGATGTATTGAAATTCGTTACGTAGAAGCTCCACTTTATCATTACAGGTTCGAAGATGAAAGAGGCTAAGAATCTTTCATATTAGCAGTGATAGGTAAATTAAGAAATATATATTATTAGGATTATTAAAATAAATACATTAATAGAAGTTTAAGCTTTATCCTTTGAAAGTAATGTAATAGTAATATTGATTATGAAAATTGGATTTATAAATATATACAGTTAAGAACAAGGAACTTCTGAAATTATAACACTGTTGAGAATCGTAAAAACAACCATTCCTCATTTTGCATATTCTAGCCGTGGATCAATTATTCTTTTACAGTGACGACAACCACCTCCAAGGAAGCAATTATTCCTTCCTTTGCCCGAGGCGTCTCTTCAAAACGTTTCAAGTCTCGTGAGTTTTTCAAACGCATTGGAACAAACGTAGCGTGTAAATAAGATCCTTTTTACATTTTATTTCCCCGGCAGTTCTACCAAAGGGAGTTTGATTGGCCCTTTATGAGGACGTCTTCAAAGAAACCACGTTTACCCTGGTACTGGAGAGAGGGCTCTTTAACCTCACAACTCGAGGGGAAGGTAAACTTTTGTGTTTCCTTCTTCGCTCGATATGAAACTACTGATGGCAAATATGGATTTCCCTCCGGCGTATGGAAGGAAGTGCCCATTCTGAAGCAACCTTAATATACTTATTTAACATAACGATTATATATATAGATTTCGCTCTTATAAGGTCATTGAGTTTAAGTGGTTAGAAGATCATACATTCAGCTTTCTAGTGGTTGTAGTAATGTAGGATTTAGATTATTTGCAGAGAAATTATTTACGATTATATGAACAATGGACACCGGTAGAAAAAAAAAATCACCCAAATAAACCAAGTTCAAAAATTTCCAATTTATAATTTCTTTAAAAAATGGTATTTAAGGTTTTTAGACGACGCTAAAAACTAGTATGGTTTACTTTTTGCTAAAACAAAATAATGTTGGCTTACTTCACTTGAAGCCACTTTATATTTGTATGATGTTTTATGAGTATAAAACCATTAATCAAGCCGTATTTTAAATATGAAGGTCACCTAAAATCTTCTTTCAGTCACATCTTATTATCCCATTAATAGCCTCTTTTACAAAATAATTATGATTACATTTAATTATTAGCAGACATAGATTTCAAATGAATATTAAGATAAGATAAAAGTTTTTGTAGAAATAAGAGAGGCTTATGTTTCACGAAAATATTAGATCAAAAAAATATTTATTTATTCACATAATTTTAGTAAACTTAAAGAAATTTTTATTTCGTTAAATTATAGTCACTATGTTAACTTATATTTTATATTTTTACGATCACATCGTCGGTGTTTTTTATTAAAGGTGAATTTCCACAATTTGGTGAGTTAGATATTTTGTTTCTGACTTTTTACTGGAATATTCATTGATATTAATTATTTTGACTACATGGAACGCAAATACACCTCTCAAAAATATAAACATATTGGAAGTTTTTCATCAAAAACAATTTTTCAGACCATTTGCAAACTGTTTTTAGAGTTCTACTACTGGGTAGTTTCTCTACATGCTGTATCATATCATTATGTCATTATGATCAAATTTACTTGTTGTATTTTTATACAGTTGTAAATATCAATAAATAAATTTAAAAAAAAACTTTTATCAAAAGAAGATGGCCTCGTGACCTTATATTGTAAACTGTTTTTAGAGTTCTACTACTGGGTAGTTTCTCTACATGCTGTATCATATCATTATGTCATTATGATCAAATTAACTTGTTGTATTTTTTATACAGTTGTAAATATCAATAAATAAATAAAAAAAAACTTTTATCAAAATTGCTGGATTTTGTACATTATTAAATACCAGAGACATTATGTACTTTTCTTGCGCATGCATGTGCACTTCATGCAATATGATTCTCTTTATTGTTTATTATTCAAATTAAAAATAAAAATATTTTTATCTTACCTACTCTATATCAGATAATAAACTTATTTATTGTACGGAATTGCCTAAATGTCTGCAGCAATTAGGAAATCGAGATGAGTCTAATTAATTGAAAATTATTTTATGACGACGAGACCGACATATATATTTGAATTGTAACATATTAAATCTTCACAGTTTAAAATAAGGGTATTATAAAAGAATACCTACACATTTAGGGAATAATTGAAACAGAGTATTAACTGATAAGATTTCGGGTATGATCTGAAGCACTAATTTAAAAACAAAAAAATTATCATTAATGCGGAATTCGACTTTATTTGTATTATTTCACGATTGGTCCAAATACCTACACAATTTGGTCGTTTTTACCGTTATTTAAATAGATGAATCTGAATAATATTAAAATATTACTAACCTCTTATTAGAATATATAACCTAGAATGGTTAGAGTATTAGTGGAATGGTGGATCGATAAAACATTTAAAGATCCAAAACAAAGGATACATTATTCCGTGCCCTCCCGGAAACCCGGCGGCTCAAATCAGCGATAGCCTTCGATGAGAAGCAAATCCTGAAATGAATCGGATTTGTTGGGATGGGATCCTGGCCTAGATTAGGGAGGGACAAACCAAATAAAGTCGGCATTAAATTTCAACGCTCGGAAGGTCCGACACTTCAGATATCGGTCGTCTCTTTTCGGAGTTTATTTATTTAGCGCGCCCAGAGGAGAATCTAAAAGATGAAAAACAATGCTAAAGCTCCATGTTTTTATTAGAAAATTCCACGCAATTATAAAGTATTACTTAGATTTTTATTCAATTAAAAAAATATTATTAGTAAATTTCATTTTTACCTCATTTTTTATTTTAAAAATTGGGATAGTAAATTTTGGCCATTTTCAAAACCTATATTATGCACAAACAACCAAAGTGTTTATTGAACTCATAAATGAAATCAGAATCTGGCCAATTGTTTTGTGAAATTGTACAACCTATATCTATAATTTTTTCAAACCCCAACATTAAATCTATATTACAGAAAGACAAATTCTGAATTTTTTAATTCTATGTTGGTGTCTTTTCGACATAATAAGAATCTGAAAAAATTGTTGTATGTCATGTGTGTTTTTTGGTCAATATTTTGAAAAATTTTAAAATGAAAAAAGGGCTTTTATTGTATCAATTTGCTGACACAGATTAAAACATTGTTTACACATAAATTACAATTCATACAAAGATAATCAATGAAAACTACTCTGTAGTACCATCTAGCATTCAGACTAAAGAGAAATATTATATCATGGAAAGTGCCACTAATAAAAAAAAAAAATCGTTTGAACGTACGTTAAGATTTATTTACTTAGCTTCAACCTGTGAACGAATAGGCAGCTGTACGTCAAACAGTTCCTGAGATACAGTTTGTATAAAACCAAAATATTATTATTGAGTTGCTCGATAGTCCAGTAACAGATTTATGCCTCAGAAACAAGTCATCCATTTTTAGTCCACGATATGAATCAATCAAAAATAAAACAAAATGTTTTTGTTTTTTTATTGAACAGAAAATTAGTGACAGTATTGTACATGGTATGAAAAAAATGTTCAAAAAATTGAAATAATCCGGCTCAAAGTCATTACTCAAAATATGTTTGTTTTTTTTTTTTTATTAAAGAACGCATAATAGTTATTCATTACGCTATGGATGAGAATTAAATGTAATAAACCACAATGTTATTTATTTACAACAGTAAAAGGAGGCAGAAGCCCGATAACAGCTGTTAAAGAAGTTAATTCAAGACATAAAATCGAAATTTTAAAATTTATTATTCAGCTAAAAAAATAAAAAAAGAAAAAATAATTAATTTTTTCTAAAATACTAGTGATTCTCGTTTCGTACACTGTAACTGATTCCTATACATATATTAATGATTAAAAATCTATGAATTTCAATTCTTGGTCGAGAACAATAGTAGAAAAACAATAATTTTTGACCAGCATAAACCGAAGATTTTTTTCCTTCACTTTTAGAGAAAAATAGTAGTAATAAAAATCAGTATTCAGCAATAAATTAAAAGAAATCTGGTACGGTGTGCACACAACTTTTGCAAACCTACTTTGAGATTAAATTATTTCCCGCTCGTTTCAGAATAGATATTTTTATATTATATACAGGGAAAATATTTCTCCTTACTGATTTTTCAAACGAGACTTGTATTTGACCGATTGAGTCAAGTTGAGAACTAAGAGTTCTCGTACTGACCTGAGCAAAGGTGGAGTCTGGAACAACCCTGATGAAGCTCTACAAAGTGGGGCGAAACGTCGGCAAAAAAATAGTTGTTAAACTATTTTTGTTTTCTTGTGACCGCATCCCTGACCATCTCCTTCATAATTGAAAAGATTTATTAGACTGGAAAAACAGAAGCTGAGCGCATGCACCCGCAACGCAGTAAAACTCGTTTTGGAACAGATTTTTTTTTTAATACACATATTAATTACTTCTACGTTTATTAATTACCTTTTTGTTATTTAAATATTTATTACTATTTACATTTGTCCTGTTTTTTTTATTATTATTGGTAGCTTTTTATAATTATTATTTTAACCTAATGTATTTATTTTATGATGAAATTTGAAAAAATCTTCCGTAAGTACGTTTAATTTTGTTTATTTGAAATAAGTAATCAGTTCAACTTGTAAGTAATAATAAAAAAATTGATGAATATAGAATATTAAAGTATTCGATAAATAAATGATTAAAATGGAACAATAAAGAGAGAAATTCGAATATATAAAAGCCGAGACAGCTTGATAGTATATTTATCTTGTGATTCGTTATTTTCAGATTGAGAAACCGTAAATACGAATTTTTTCATCAATTTTGAAATACAGATTATTCATATCTCAATTTGATCGCAAAGCATTGACCCAAATGCCATTTAAAACCCTATTGTCATGGAATATATGGGATTAAATAGATCAAAAACGTCTGTGGAAGTTTTCTTCCGGGAATGTATGGGCACACATGGAGGGTGAAACCGTAAGGTTAAATAATATAGTCAATGATTGATAAAAAACCCTGTTTATTTGCACTTATATTAATGAAAAGATCACGAGAGAGCAAATATATAGGTGCGAAGCTAATTCAATCTTTTGAAATTACAGTAATTAGAAATTCTAAAATTTGTAATGTTAGAATTAAGTCAAACTATTTTACAAAATTAATTAGTGTTTATGAAAATATTGTGCCTCCAACTGACAGTCTTTAAAATTCACATTTATTATTACGTAAGAAAATACGTAAACACCGGTTTTATTTTATTTTAAATCCAATAATATTCAAAATAAAAGATAACGAAATAATTCACACTCATCAAATCCAAAGTTCTATCCAATTTCGGTTTTGACGCCATTAAGTGAAATAATTCTATAGCTATCGCCAAAAGTAGAGCGGTAACCCGCCGGCTTCAGGGACTTGTTTAAATTCAAGTGCGGCGCATAATGAAAAGAAGATAAATACACTCGACTGTTGGGGTTAATGATATTCCCTACCCCTCAGCCAGGGGCGGGCCTTTGCGAATATCCCAAGCCAATTTCCATTCAGGGAACACTTATGATGGACTACTCCGTCTAAGGATTCTTGGAGTTTCAATGTTATTAGAAAACAGTATTATCTTTGAAATATATGCTAATAGGATAAACAAGTTGAATAAAATAATAGAGAGAAAAATCAATAAATTAAACGATTAATTTTCGTTGAATCAAACTGTAAAAAAATAATAACAAAAAGTCCGGTTTTTTGCAATTCCAAAAAAAAAAAAAAAAAAAAAAAAGCCTTCCATGGAATAGTAGACTATACTACCGTAGCTGGACTGATATCAACACTTTATAATGCCACAAGACATTCAAAGGGATAAGACTCAGTAAAGTAGATATAATAAATTTCATGTACCATGTGTGTATGAAGCACTAATTCTATTTTAATGAAGGGTAGGACAAAAAAAAATTCTATTTCGTATGTGCTGAAATATCGCCCCAAGATTTTTTTTTTCAGGAATTAAAGCACTGTGAAAATGTTTTTGAAAAATGTCTTCCTTAACTTACAAGGTATTTTATCTAGATCTTAAATTTATAATGTCTTTCATATAAATTAGTAGATACTTCTATGGATTTCTAAATATCTGAACCAGTGAAAATTGTTATTAGAGTAATTAGACGATTTGGGACCCCAGGGTTTTTTATTTTTGGAGCCCGGCACAGAATAATTTTTTTATTAAATCGAGAAACATTGAAAAAGTGTTTGATATTGGAAATCACCTTTAACGCAGAACTCATAATTAGTATTGATCGATGTAAAACATGCCACTATCTCTCGTAGAGATCACAAATATCTTTTAGTTTTTTCCTCTTTTACTGAAAATTTGTCATTCCACACATTCATTAAGAGTAAGTAATTCTGACTCTGTCTCCACTTGCTTTCAATTCCACTAACGCGGCTGGGAGAAAAGCACTGGAATCTCCTGGAAGGAAAAGCTTGGTTTGGAGTTCTCTAGGCAGTATTTAAATATTGTATACATTGATTGAGTTCAAAATGATTTTTTACGCTTACTTAATTCCATATCCTTATTTCTTTTATTACCAGATTGGCCTGGTGAACCTAACGTGGTAATTATAAGTTTGTTAGTTCTTTTAACAGTTGATAACGTCAGGGAAGGGTATAATCTCATGTAAAAGACACTCCTAACTATTGACGATGTTGTAATTATTAAAAATTTATAAAATATAATAATAAATTATATAAAATAAAAATAATAATACCTATAAATACTATATACTCATGCTTATTGGTGATATGTGTATATATATTTTTGCTTATTCTTATTATTCTTTCTTTTACATTTATATTTGTTTTTTCTTAAATGTGGTATAAAGGATTAATTACGGCCCAATATCTATTCCCCATGATTGTATTATTTTTTAAAGGTAAAGAAGTAAATAAATGAAGTAAAATTAGAGGTTTCAAAAATATATTGTTATCATTAACGAAAAAGAAAAACTCGATCCCTTAATTATTGAAATTATTTTGAATTTATTGGGCTATTGAATTTAATATTTGTATTAACAAGTTAAAAAAATCCTCCGGGCCGGATTTGAACCAGCGACCTATGGATATCAGTTACACATACCAACTACAGTCCACCGCTCTACCAACTGAGCTACCAGAGGAGACATCAGCTTCAGAAATGCTCATACCTTAATTAGTATTAGTTGTAAGCCGCGTTAAAAAAAAATTACTATAGGACAAACATAAATACCTGTAAATACTAAGGAACCCATCTTATGTTCTCTATTGTAATACGGATGAGGCAACGAAAAAATATTAATTTTTTAAAATGACTTGAATGGGCTTGCTTAACGTGAAAATCAGGAGAAAGACTTCTATATATTTTAGGTAAGTAAAATCGAAAATCAGGAACATTTAAAAAAAAAAAATTGTTTTCTTGTTGTAAAAGTGACAAACGATAGTTTCTAAAAAAAAAGTAAGTAATAGGGCCTAAAAAGAAAAAAATAGATAAGTTTTAAATAATTAAAAATTAAAAAAAAAAAAGAAAAGAAAAATGAAATGAAGTGATTTCGGACATTTAATTTCAGAATTGATAATGGTTATATGAGCTTGTTTTTTATGGACATTAAAAGTTTTTCACTATAAACTTTTTTTTCTTTGAAGTTTTTGTAGGCTCTGGTTGGAGGACTTATGAAATGAAAAAATAGGTTCTAACCAATATCTTTCAATCAAAAATTAATTAAACCTATAACATCTTCTTCAATGTTAAATAATTGTTTAAGTGAAAATCACCAATGAAAAATAACTAGAAATCAACGTTTAATTGAAAATAAATAGTAATTTACTTCAAACAAAATTATTTCAAAACAGTAAAAAAAAAAACACAATGGGAAATAAATAAACGGCGATCAACACACTAACTACAAATATTTAAAATGTTATAAAACATAACGTGGTTGACGTGAATCAGAGGCAGAACAGATGTCCTACCTTAAACAGTACACCTGACCTAATTAAAGGTGCTGTTGAAAGTCAGGGGTTTGTAACTGATTAGAACCATTGTGCCTGTGACGTGTGCCTATCTGTACATCTCTGTCTCCCCAGCCGAACTGTTTGTTCCACGCAACGAGCAAAAGTTCGTCCTTTAACTGTCAATTTTTAAAGTATCGATAGTTTTCCAATAGTTTAGTTAGTAATTTTTTAATAAAAAAATAAATGTGAATTTTTTCAACTAATTTTGATCACTATTATTCTATCATAAGATCATAACATCTTTCTATCAGTAGCCTTGTACCATTAATGACGATTTTCAGGTTTTTTAAAATATAAGGTTATTTTAATAAATAGTATTCCAGTCCAACAAAATAACGTTTTATCCACGATTTTGAATTTCGAATGTGACTTATTTTTCCTTTTTAAACAAAACTTCGGGTGAAAATAAACAACGTAAATTAGAATTTTTTATTTTACTATATTCATTTTTAGGGTGTGGTATGCTTTATATGAGTTACAATGATAAGGTATTTTTTCTGTACTTTAGGAGATCCATCATCCGACTCTTTTTCAGCCTTCCGCCTGTGTTGGTAAGGATATTTGTTGTGTACGTCTCCAATCAATTTATATAGTTTACTATTATATATACCGTATATTGTTTTTATGTTTCATTGAAGTCTTTTTATTTTATATACGTCTTCTATTAATCCTTATGACATGTTCTGATATGATGTAAAATTTCGGATTACAGGTCATACACATTTTTGATGCGAATATGTGAAGAATTATGAGTTTCCATGGATAAATATTTTATAAGGCTAACAAGTGCTTGGTTAAGCACAAAGAGTCACTTTTGATCAACACCTCTCTTGGAATAACCATATTTCCCAAATCACACGTAAATCCATAACTGTACTCAAACAATTCCTAAAATTCCGTAATTCCATTCCTCAGAACACTCGTCAGCTCCTAGTATCCTCTCTTGTCTTCCCCCACTTCGACTACGGATCCTTGGTGTATGGAGGGCTATCTGTAGGACTAGAGTTGAGACTGAAGAGACTCATGAATTGTTTTGTAAGATTTATCTTTGGGTTCCCTAGGCACTCTCAAGTCTCCCGCTGGTATTCCGAGTTGAAGTGGCTCTATCCAACCTCCCGAAGGCAATACCTCCTTGGTGTTTTTCTATTCCAAGTTCTTAACATCAAAAAACCTACCTATATCCTAGATCTTCTCACTCTTCGTTCATCCACCCACTCATTAAACACCAGATCCCATCCGAATGATTTATATATGCCCTCCTATAGAACCTCCTTCTTTAGCAAATCCTTCGTCATACGTGCAACCTCCCTCTGGAATTCTCTTCCCATCTCCATTCGCCAGTCCTCATCCATTCTCTCCTTTAAACAACACCTATTCCTTCATTTATTGAATAACCAAACCTCCACATCTTTGTAATCAAATAAATAGGCAGTTATTGATTAACATTATAAACAGTAGTAAAGCCAATATACCAATGTAATTTCATTCTACTATTTGAAAATTTGTAAACGCTCGCCAGATAAAAATCTCACTATATGAACCTTGTAATTATTGTTAGGGGACATATGTCCCAGAATAAAGTTATTTTTTCATTCATTCATTCATTCAAAGAGCAGTTTTCTTCAGTGTCATTGTTTAAAAAAAAGGTTTTGCAGATATTTAAATACAATTTTTTTGTTTATAATTTTGAATTTTGAATAATAAATCCTCATAGTTGCTCAAGAAAAAAGTTTAGTTTTAAGATAAACATAATATATGATTTTTGTGACACTTGTACCAAAGTCACAAGTTTCCAGGATGATCATAGGTATTCCACGTTACCATTTTTCATTTAATTTCAAAATAGTAACCAAAACAGTTTCATACGCTCATATCTTGTCCAATCATGGAGCTAGATGAAAAACATAGTGTTCTGGAGTCATTATACCAGCGTGAATATACTAAAAAAGCAGTAAATTATTACACAACAGTTAATTGTTTATTAGATTAGTAAATGACAAACAAAACATGCCTGTGTGTCCACTCCTCGACTTTCCTACTTTTTCAATACATTTGTCGAGGTGGGTGTGTTAGATCTAACGGTTTTGACACCATTTGAGTATGAGAGATATTCTATACCAGAAGGCCCGGGAACTATCCCCAAATCCTCGAAGGATGGGAACTTCACTCTGCAAGGAACTAGTCTGCAGTCGCAAAGGATATTGTTAGTCCTACGGGAACTAGCCAGAGGTCCATATGAAAAGGATTAAAAGTAAGGATGGAGTATAGATCAAGTGTAAAATAAAAGTCAATATACATTTCAAAAAATAGTACTAGAATGTACTGATCTCTATCTATATAATATATGGTTATATACTAGTCAATCTGTATTATTTACAAGATACAATACATAAACCAATGTTTGTCATATACAACGACGATGTCTATTTGATGACTACAGTAGTTCATTTCGCGACAGCATGGTTCGTCATGATCATAGCGGTTTTGGTAACTGTATTAGTTACAGTATAGACCACCAAATAGTGGTGTCCCTACATATAGTTTACTGTATCTTAGCCAATATCGGCTCGATAAATAATATTTTAAAAACTATTTTAGATATTATAATAGAAATGTTAATTATATTTTCTAATAGAATTCGGAAGGTTTCTTGAATTTTCAAGTATTCAAATTGTTCGAAAAACTAATGACAAGTGAACAGTTTTATTTCCTAAATCATCATCTAAATACCTGATGTGTAACTATTTAAAAATAGCTACACATTTGTGATAGAATTAGTCACTGAATGATAAAAATCATCCGTAATTGTTAAATAATTCTTAAAAGGACTTAAAAAAAATATATGCGAAAATTTAATAGTTTTATCTGATGTATCTATGACTTGGATAGTTTTAGCTGCCAGTAGTCCTAGCAACAAGGTGAGATGACGGAGAAGCCTAAGTTAGTATGATTATTTGGTTTGACGTAATGAAATTCCTTTCCGACCTCCTCCGAATGTAACTTCTCGACAAATTGGACAATTTCCCTTAGCCGGTATTAAGTTATGCTATTCATGAAGTAGAGAGTATAGGTGGAGCGGGGTACTGTAGGCATAGAAGGCTTAATCAACTTGTGTGGCCATGTAAATCAGCTCAAATCATATCAAACTTTCATGCGGTACTTAACATTAAGTGATAGTCTTAGTCAGCTCTAGTTAAGTAGAAAATAGGGATTTCATACAATATATATATATATATATATATATATATATATATATACATTTTAATAACTTTCGGGCGGCTATAAAGTATGAGACTTCGTGTTGCCTGCATTTACCAAAACTTAATTTGTTTATTAACATATATTAATTTAATTATTATATATCGTTCATTATGAACTTTTAATTAATCATTACTGCAGTATTGATTTTATCTTTGACCCAATAGCGACACCGCTACTATTTGAAGATCTATACTATAACTACTTAGTGCCACCAACCGTTGCAAGTTACATAACATAAAAAATCAGTGAAGACTAAAATGACTTTATTCTAACATATTTACAAGAACTACATGTTACTGTTACTCAGTCTCTATATTCTAACTTCTCTTGCTTAGCTATCTAGTCTAGGAAATATATATGAACACTTAAGAAGGGGGGGGGTAGGAGAAATAGTGAAATAGGAAAAGGGGTTTGGACCAATCAGATAATTTAGGAAATATCTGGAAGGGGAAAAAAGGCGTGGTGAGAAGTTGGGTAGCTGGAATTCTAAAAAAAAGACCATGACCTAAGACTTGTGTGTACTGAGTTACATATGTTAACCATAAAATAGTTGGACTGATGCAAGTCCATTGTGAGATGACAGCATGTACCTCCCTATGTGTCAGCCCTTGCTATTGATATAGGATACTTGATACTACTTGAAAGGGCTGTTAGAAGGGTTTCTGGGCCTTCTTTGAACCTAGTTGTTTTTATTGAGTTTCTTTTGTAATGAAATGTGAACACATGGAACCATATGTTTAAAGTGACTGAACCTACAGTTGGGCAAGGGACAATTGTTTAAATTTATAATACTGGTTCCTTATCTTGCAGATCAAAATGACGTGGCTTAGTGGGTAAGACGTCAAACAATCGTCGTAAATTGATAAATATTATTCCTTGTAAATAAATCAATTTTACAAATGTAGTACTCATGTCATATGTTGCAATATTCTTAACTGTATCATTGGAATGGATATATATTACAACAGAATATTTTGATTCATTAACAGCTTACGTCTTATACGTAGTATCACTCGGTGGTGTTTAATAAGCCAGAGAAAACACTTAACGCAACTTGCTAAACTCCTTTAGGGATTTACCTCATTAAGAAACAGTTGAAACATAAATTAGTGGATCAGTATATTCTATCAATATTTTTGGGAAAATTGAGCTGCTATTTTATTCTTTGAATATATCCTACTTCCCAAACTCTCTGTCCTTTCGTTAGGATACCTGTAGAACTGGCTACCTTCTGGAATGTAAACGAATACCTTTCAGGGGAGTATCCGTTCCTGCTTGGATCTAAATAGGGACTTGTAATACCCTCTAGGACCGTAAGTGAATACCTTACGGAGTGAAGTTTTTAACATGCAAGGATTTACGGCGAGTACACGCAAAACTCGCCAATGTTTCTGAAAATATAAAATTACGGGAAATTCACGAATTTTTTTTCTTTTTCACTTTTTCTTAAGCACTTAGCAATTTTTCAAAATTGTGACCTATTCCTGGCTTCTCATCCTCACAATTGATTTTATAAGAGCCTCCCAAATTGCGTAAAACATTAAGGGAAATTCTAATGAGATGATGTTGATCAGTGAAAATTTACTAAATGACTTGTAACTTCAAGTAATGTAACAATATTATCATGTATACCAAAAAAATAAAAATGTTATTACAAACAATTGATGTTATATTTTATGAAACAACCTTGAAGAATACAAAACTTTCTCCTCTTAAATATCTCGTTAAATTTATAGCAATTCTAACAAAAAGTGGTGTATCTCAGTTAAACTCCTAAAAAAGTTAAAAAAAAAAAAAAAAAACTCCTACGTAAATTCACAAAAAGTTAAATAAAACATTTTTTACCAAACATCGTCTAAATCTCAGAGTTTTCAACAGTAATTCTACTGAAAGATTTTTTTTCTTAAAACGACATATTGACAGACCTATGTACAGCCTCAGACTGAGAACGCCAAAATTCATTCCTCGTCACAACCACCATGAAATAAATATTAGCTGATCCAGGTGGGAATCGAACCAATAACGTTATGAAATAGGCACTCTGTGACCCTCACTCCAAGTTGGATGGCTCAGTTATCACTTCCTCTTACAGCTATTAATCATGCATTAAAAATTATAGTAAATGTTTATTTTATTATTATTATTATTTTTTTTTTTATTAATAAATTCAAAAGACTGAAAATAACAGACCAAGACTGTTCCGATAGGGATGACTATGGGAGAAGACTAAAAGAAATTGAGGTCCTTGTAGAGGAGAGAGGTACGAGAAAGAAGGAAGGAGAGAAGGGGTATGAAGGAAGAGAAAATAATGATAAGAGTGAATTAGGGGAGTGGGTACCTTATGAGTAAAGTACTGTGCTACCAAGATAATTATTTTCTGCTTCCCTAAAGTCATGAGACAACCCTGTGGGTTCAGGAGCCTTCTGGGGTCCGCCTAGCCTAATAAAGTGGGTACCCTTAATTGGGTAAAAATCTGGTGGTCGAGAGTGATTATAAACAAATCACCTCCTAGTCCAACCGTTGGTTTAGTAACAGTGCTTTTTTACTAAGCATTGCATCTCTGGTACTTCATAGGATGTAGCGGTATGAATTTAATTTTTAAGATTAAATTATAACCTAAAATTCTACTAAACTTAAATCATACAATTTAATGATATGATAATAAATCTAATATAAAGAGATAGGTAGACCAAAAAAAGAAACTTCCCGTACGTCGTTCCATCAATTTGCTCTGTACAGGGGAGAGAAAATCAAGTAATGATATTAATGAGTTACGAACTCGATCAGCCGCCAGCAAGTTCGGCTTAAATAAAACACCTCGTCGTTTGAGGGAAGATAATCATCGATGTGGTTGAGAAGAGACGGTCCAAGGACTCTGCTAAGTCTGTTAGGGATAACCAGTTCAAGCCTCGTGGTCCCGGCTTCCTCCCATGTTGTTCCATCGCTTTTAGGGTTATACAATATCCAGTCTTCCCCAATAATCGAATCCACCCTTCAAAGGCGCTGATCTGTTTATAAAGCTGTCAACACTATCCATAACTACTCTTCCACCGTCACGGCTAACGAGTTCCAAAATTGAGTCAACTCCACCAATGTCAATATGTTCCTTAATAGCGAAGAATTTAATCCATCAGGACACAACTTCCTATCACTTTCTCTTGTACAAGAGAACGGATTTACTCTTTTAGAACACGTTACTGACAATTTAATATGGATGTTCAGTCTGAGATAGACCTTAGAGCTAAAAACACCTTCGTTGAGGTGCGTTTAAATCATATAGCCTACCATTGCATAACATATAATAGATGCATTAATTGACAGTTCCTACATTAAAACGAAGATAGTAGAAATCGAGTGAAACATTTGAATTAGAACAATAGCGAGAAACATCACAGAGTATATCAAGTATCTAACTTTTATTTACTACTTTTTAGTTAAATTTAAAATTATATATTTATTTTAATTTATGCTTAAAGTTACGATATGGTATACAGTTACATCCAATTATTTTTATCTTTTAATAAATCCTGAAATATCTGAAAATATAGTTAGATATTTTGGAAAAGTAATTTTTTAAAAAAATTCCAAATGATTCTATTTATCGAATGAAATTAATATTTATTATGTTATTTTTCGTAAATAAAAACTGTAGGAAGACAGTCTGGGTGGCGGTAAATAAATTACAAAATAGTAAAAACAAACTATTGAATGGTAACCAACATTTCGCCCACTTTGCAGAGATCCGCCCGAGATAAATGAAAACAAGATACAAAAAATGTAAGATTTTACAAGAAAATTAAAATACATATACAAAGCAAGTAAAAAAAATATGAAGAACTATTAAAAAACAAAAAGAAGAAAGAGACAAATTAAGACAAACAGATAGTGAAAAATGAATGTTGTGAAGGTAACAAGTAAGGAAGGATGTAGTAAGAGTAATAATAAATAATAAAAACATCGACAAGTATAACATATTTACACATACTTTTTAAAATATCTGTTAATATTGTTATAAGTATTTTTATTACTATTATTATTTATATTTTTATAAAGCATGTATAAATTTTTACTCTCTTTGAATATGTATTCTATTTTTTTTTTCTTATATTATTTGTCACTACTTCCTGCAAAGTGAGGTGAAACGTTGGTTGTCATTAAATAGTTATTTTGTTTTTTTTACTATTTCTTATCTTTATTGACAGCCAACCTGACTATTTTCCTACAATCTACGTCATATGGTCAACTATTTTCTTCTAATGTAAATGAAAATTGTTTCTCAGATTTATTAAATTTTCTTCTAAGTAAGAAATATTTAACTTCGGTAACAAAACTTCCAAGATAAATTATACATATATATATATAACTCTTTCACGAATTGGCCGATACAACATTGATGACATAGCAGATACCATCATCGCTGGTGTACTACCATACTACTAAAAATCATGCATATCAAACAACTTAATAACTCTTAGGGCACAAACTAAGCTGATACTTATCAGCCAAGAGAATTTACGTTGTAGCCATTTAGGCACGGAAAAGGTATTTTCTCTAATGCTACGATGTTTTTTATTCAGTTTTGGAAGTGCAAGCGTATCTCTCAAAGTTTAAATGTTTAAAATAAAAACCTAACCATTATAGAATGAAATAATTGTTCTCAATTTATTATATTGTATAATAAATGTATCTAGGTGCTTCTAATTGTTATATTACTAAACATAGACACATATTCTTATTATTTAAAAAATGAGAAAGACAGAGAAAAAATAAAAATTCTATTCACACATTAGTTATTATTATAATATATCTATGAATGCTTATTCTGCGTTTTCTGTTTCTGAACAATTTACCAATCAACTGCATCAGCATTAATTAATTTTTTTTTAATGAAGAATTAGTGTGTTAACAATACATAAAACGAAATGATGAAATTATTAAATTGTAAGGAAACTATAATTAAATCAATATTTTTATGAATGAAAAAGAAACTATCTCTGTATGAAAATCCATGAACAAAAAAAACAATAAAGATTTAAGTAATTATAAGATATAGTTATATTGAATATATCAAAATACCTAAAGACTTAGATACAATCTTACTTTGATATTAGAACATTTAAAGAAAATTGTGCGATTGAATAAACATAAAAAATAATACTATATTAATGTTGCGATATTGAATAAATAATATTTTTTAAATATGAAAGTTCAGTATGTTTGGATTAATTATGTATTTCAAGAACAGTTATATTATTTAGAATGCCAGTGGTCCAATTTTTACTCCATAATAAAAAAATAATTTTGTTTAAATAAAATAAATTTTATCCAATTTTAATCTCAAAACAATTTATATTTCTTTATATAGTTGAGATAAATTATAATAGTGAAAATTAACTGTGATTAAAAATTTTAATTTTTAATTGAATATGAAGAATTAACAAAATAGGGTAATTATGGACTGAAATTAATGACTTGGGCAGAATAGCCTGCATAAAGTTTTTAAAAATTTATGTGCTTCTAAAATTATATTAAGATTGTCTTTGAGGATGACCAAATTGGCCAAAACGTCGGTCTTATAAAAAAATATAAATGTTATTGTGACTAAAATTGGATAAAATTTATTTTATTTAAACGACAATAACCAGCCTCAAGATTATATGTAAAACAAAAAATACTTATTTATTATGTTATTTTTAATTAGATTTTTAAAAAAAATATATAAACCATAAAAAAAAAAAAATAATATATGTATATATAGTTGACCGTAAAAATGTAAATATAAGAAATGGTCAGGGTTGCGGTCAAAAAAAGAACAAATAGTTTTAAACTATTTTAATGTCCGACGTTTCGCCCCACTTTGCAGGGCTGGCCAAAGCGAAAGGTTGAACAGCCATTCGTTCAACAGCCGTATGTTCAACCTTTCGCTTTGAACAGCCTGAGGAAGCCCTGCAAAGTGGGGCGAAACGTCGGACATTAAAATAGTTTTAAACTGTTTGTTCTTTTTTTGACCATGACCATCTTCTTATATTTAAAAATAATAATAATAATAATACCTAACTGAGCACATGGCAAAACGGAATCAGTTTAAAAAATCTGGATTCTTTTAAAACTAGTTGTATTTTTATCTTTTATTATATCTTTTTAATTGTTATTAAATTATATTTGAGTGATTAAATTCGTTGTATTGAAATCTTCCAATCATTGTTGATCGTCATCTAATTGGTTTTTTTTTCACCCCCTATATTTGCCAGTTGGTTGTGAATTATAGGTGTATATATTTCTAGAGTATTTCTTCAAAAATGATAAGAAAGAATTAATAATAAAGGGGAGTATTATTAATTTTTTTCTTATTATTTGCATTAAATATATTTTTTTTAAATACTCTAGGAATATATATACGTATAATTCACAACCAACTGGCAAATATAAGGGGTGGAAAAAAGATGAGAAAAAAAGAAGGAAGCGAAGGGAGATGAGCTGCCAGGTTCAATATTGCAGTAATCAAGATCTGGTCCCTGCAAACCGTCATATACAGCCTCTTTTCCATCAAGGTTTTAAGAAACGCTAATTGCGAGTTTTCTCATACATTTCAGATATTTATATATATATTTTTGTATTTTAAATCGGTATGTTTTAATTTTAAACAACATAGATTCATGTAATGTACGGCAAAATGTGCAGGTATTGTGTTCCATGATATTAGGTTTTGGAGTTATTTGATAAAGTATACCTATTTTTTTAGATGAAAATTTTTTTAACCATAGTATTTTTGCAAACATGGCTTATAGCGCATCTACAACATAAGAACCACCATTAAAACCTCCATTTTAGATTCATAGACATTGTCTTGGCAATGATTACGCGGAAGTACCGACGAACCTTACCTTCATACACTGCTCCGTACCTATGGGCCGTGTTGTTACAATGCCTCATAGCCTTTATTGAGGGCTTATATAATTCATAGTGAGTAGGTTTATTTCAAAATCAGTCGCTCATTAAAAAAAAAAAATTAAAATTAAATTTTTCGGTACTATATTATCACGAAATAAAAGATTTTCTTTAAAAATAGTTGAACTACTTGAATTTTAGCTGATCTTAGAATAAAATCTTTATATCTCGAGATAATCTAGCACCGAAAATGGTAATTAAATACATTAAAAATTTTATAATGGACTTGGTTGATCTAGGAACTATTGATATATATGTTTTAATATAAATAAATAATATATTAGCACAAAAACATACAAAATACGCTGATTTTTTAATGGAAGAGCTTTAGTATTGGATTAAATTAAATTAAAACTGTACCGCTATAACCCGTGAATTTAGTGCAGTATTTAGTAAGAAAGTACTGTTACTAGACCTACGGTTGAGCAAGGAGATGTAACGTCAGCAAGGGTACTCGCCCACTTTATGAGGCTGGGTGGCTCCCGAACCCACAGGCCTGACTCATCGATACAGTAAAACAGAAAATAATTGTCTGCCACAGCCGGATTCAAACCCAGGACCTAAAAATTATTAATTATAGGAATTAATACTCCCTACTTTGTATTGAATAATTTTATTATCTAACGGGATCAATACCAACTTTTTTAGTGAAAAAATGGATCTGCCCGTGTTTGTAATTGAGCTACTCACTCATTTGTTGATAGTGGGTTTTTCAAAAAACTTCTTTGCTTTACAAAACATTTTTAAAAACAACGTTAGAAGTGCAAATGCATTTAATGTATACTTTCTGACTGTATATCGCTTTTTAAACAAATAAAATTAAATTATATTGGACTGGTGATGAGAAACTCATGAAATTCCACTACAATGGGCTCTATCATCAATAATAATAGTCCGAAGTGCACCTGAAGAAAGTTTTCAGAAAATATGTACTTTTTTTCGGCTTTGGATAATTTTCCGAAATAATTTTTGTTTTTCCTCTATTTTTATAAATGGGAAAAAAATGAGGATAGAATGCTGAAAATTGGCCACCATTTCGAAACATAAGACAGATTATAAGGATTTTTATGTTTTGCTGATGAGTAGCTCAGTTACAGACACAGGCAGATCTATTTTTTCTCCAAATGAGTAAAACATCGATTCCGTTAGGTAATTTCATTCTCTATCCAATAATTTATGAACAATATACTTTATACAATATTTTATTATTGTTGCTTGGAATTTAATTAGATTAAATTCTTTATAATAAGTTTTTGAAAAACTTCACAACTGGCAAAGCCAATAATAGTAGATCAGTTATAAACACGATTCATTTTTAATTTTACAAAATAAGTAAGGAATCTTGGAGGAAGGTATATAATGGTTGGGAGTAACCTGGCAAAAAAAGTGAAGCCAAAAAGGCGGACCTTATGTACCTTCCATAGACGTGGCAGCAGTAGGAGGAGAGTACGAGCCAATCACTAGCTGCCTTCACTTTCAATTTAGATTACAATGGCAAACATTCCTATTAGCCTCAACGTAAGCCTTCATTTCGCGTGGGTGGCCATTTTGGCTTCACTTATTCTTTAAATCGAATAAAGAGGGGGGTTAAGCCTGTTATTATAATGACACGTGATTTCATTGTATTGGGCTGTCTTATTCATCAATAATAATAGTCTGAAGTGCACATAAAGAAATTTTTCAGAAAATATGTGCTTTTTTTCGGCTTTGGATAATGTTTCCAAAATAATTTCTGTTTTTCCTCTATTCTTATAAATAGCAAAAAAATGAGGAAACAATGCCTGAAATTGGCCACCATTTCGAAACATACGACTGATTATAAGGATTATAAGGATGTTTATATTTTGCTGATAGAGATAAAGTAAATCAGAACTAAGGGTAATATTATTTTCCGACAAAAAACATCCCATTGATAAATAATATATAATCATTTATTATTTGCTTACAATCCAATTTCTTTTAAAAGGAATTTAATTTTTAGTGATTTTGGAATCAAATCCTTATATCTCGTGTTAATCTTGTACCGAAAATGTTAATTGGCTGGTTTCGGAATGGAATTCCTCAAATATTAAAATAAATGAAAACATAAGAATAAATATTTTTCTATTTTATTTTTGTGTAATATTCGATTTGTTAGATCTCAGATTTCCATGGAGGAATGGACAATGAAAACCACTAAAACCAAAAGAAGCGCGGACATGTTGCAAGAACCCCTAGCCCGAAGGGATACCCCAGTGTTCTGTTCTTCAGCGGGCTTGTGAGGACGGCCCCGCAGAGAGCTGTGGGGTAATTAAGGGATGTAGATGGCGTTGTCCTCGCCCCGATTAGTGGCCTATTGCTTCCACTCTGTCATGAATAATTCATACTCCCTCGACGTCATCTCCACAGCCAGTCAGCTCGGAGTCAGGATGCAAAGAGTCCACAGATCTATCTGAGAGTTACGATATTGGTTTACTGACAGTTAAATTGATATAACAAAAACAATCCAGCGTGTAGTCGGTAAACCAGATCAAAGAACAAGCATATTCAAAACTTGAAAATTATTGGTATATTTCTTTGCATTCTTTAAGTTATATCATTTTAATATCAATAAAACTTTTAAAAAATTGGGTTGCAAAGAAATAATATATTTACAACGGCAGATTTTTGTCAGTAAATAATCTCTCCCTTAATTCGGCATCATACGCAATGATAGAGATATTATTTTAAGATTAACTTCACTGCTATTGGTGAAAAATAAATATTATTACAATCAACCTTTTATTTAAAAATAGTGGTCAATTATATTATTAAATTCTTTACAAAAAAAGAAGAAATCATCAAAATCGGACTATTATTATCGATGATATAACGCATTGTTGTAGAATTTATTGAGTTTCTCATCACCAGTACCATCTACTTTTATTTTATTTGTTTTAAAAGAGATATACAGTAAGAAAGTAAATAAACACATTTACACTTTTAAAAATGTCTTCTAAAACAAAGAAGTTTTTTTAAAAATCCATGTAAGTAATAACAAAACTAATGTGAGTAGCTCAGTTACAGGCACAGGCAGATCCATTTTTTCTCCAAATGAGTAAAACATCGATTCGATTAGGCAGTTTCATTCTCTATCCAATAATTTATGAACAATACCCTTTATACAATATTTTATTATTGTTGCTTGGAATTTAATTAGATTAAATTCTTTATAATAAAAATGATAGAATTCGGTCATTATTATAAAGTTTTTGAAAAACTTCACAACTGGCAAAGCCAATAATAGTAGATCAGTTATAAACACGATTCATTTTTATTTTACAAAATAAGTAAGGAATCTTGGAGGAAGGTATATAATGGTTGGGAGTAAACTGGCAAAAAAAGTGAAGCCAAAAAGGCGGACCTTATGTACCTTCCATGGGCGTGGCAGCCTTCACTTTCAGTTTAGATTACAATGGTAAACATTCCTATTAGCCTCAACGTAAGCCTTCATTTCGCGTGGGTGGCCATTTTGGCTTCACTTATTCTTTAAAGAAGAGGAGAGTAAAGCCTGTTATTATAATGACACGTGATTTCATTGTATATCCTATAATTAATCTAGGAGAGGTGAAGCCTTGAGCATTTTGCTTATGTTGGGAAATAGACGACTTTTTTTCCCCTAGAATTTCACCTGTTTTGTTTATACAAACAGAAGAAAAAGGTGATACAAAATTTTGCTATGTTTGCCCAAGGAAGAAAAACAGAAAAAAAAATACATGTGTAGATTGTTGTAAACCAATTTGCAATGAGCAATGTACTAATAAATGCACGCCATGTGTAAACAGAGTATTCTTACTAAACATTTATACTTTTACAGTACATCAATTTTGTAAAGTAATTGAAATCTGTTTTTTCTTTTAAATATGATTAAAAAAAAAAAAATAATTATTTCTTTGTTTTTACATAAACTTTTATTTTTAAACATAATTTTGTTTTAATATTGAATATATTATAATTTTTTTTTTCAACTTCAACAAGGTGATTTAATCTATTATCCACAATAGAAATTTAAAAAAAAAAAATTGCATTAGTGGATACCTTAAACATTTTAGTTGTTACCACATCCAATTAAATAAATGAATAGTGCAAATCGTCTATAATGAGCTAAATGCTCATCGGAACAAAAAAGTCTCCTTCCGGGCTAAGTTCTTCCACTAATAAAAAGGCTAGAAACCCGTTACAATTTTTTTTTTTAAACTATTTATGCTGTCATTAAATAATGCGTTTATTTTTTGGGGTATAGGAGTAAATTTGGGTAAAAAAGAGTAGAAAATCGTAATAAGATAGTATACAATAATGGTAGTAAGCACAACGGAGGGGTGATCCAATAACTATAAAATATTTTAAAAAAACGTATCCACATTTAAAACATTAGCGGATATTTTAATAAAATCTACCGTCAAATATAATCCACTGCTAAAATTATTATTAGGGAAATAGGTTCCCAAGTTTTTCATCGATGAGAGCCTAATTAATTTGCTAAGCTCCCTTTCGAATGATTAAGTGCTTTCGAAATCGGTGGGTTCTAAATATCTCATTCAAATATTTATTACCCGCTTATCCGATTTAAACCCGTTTTTAAAGTAAATTATGTTCAGTTAAAACCGTGATCATTTACAAGTGATTGATTAATATAAATACTTTATTTTCATTAACCACAAAGGGGCAGATAAAAAGAAAATATTTTTCATATGAATAAATTTTTCTAGATATGAATGTTGTAATATTTCATAGATTACAATATGATACCTCGCATGACAGAAAAAATCAACAATTCTGTATTCCTACAACTTAGAAATAAATAAACCGCACCATTCAAGAGACTCTCAACCATTATATTCTCAGATATATATTTCAGTTTTTCTATGTTGAATAATTCTTTTGTAACATAATTATGTAATATTATTGTTGTCGAAGTTATAACATTGAGGCATATAAGATGGGCATGTAAGGTTGTAGGGCTTAGTAACTAGCGAATCCCTAAAATGTTAATAAACACTGAGCCAACGGGTAGACGTCCAAGGGGTAGACCGAAACGTAGATTGGAGGATTACATTAAAACTGATTTAGTAGAATATTATTATTATTATTGTCATGTTTTACCCCGGAAATACAGACAGTAGCAGTATTGCGAAGAACAACGGCTTCCGCCATATCCTTCCCATACCTACACGTTGACTCTTAGTATACTCTCATCATATCACACCATGGCTGCGTAGTGAACGGAGGACTCTAGGCGAATATCAGGGACAGACTGAAGAGAATTATGAATGGTTTCGTAAGATTTGTTAATGGAACCATGAGACGTTGCCTAGTTCCACACCATTACGCTGAATTACTGCGGCTCTTCCTCTCTCCTTCAGTAGATAACAAATATTTCCTTGGAACACCCCTTTGCCAAATAATTAACGCCCATCGCTCTTCCTTTGTTTATAAATTTTTCCCATTCCACAATTGGTATCCGTAAAATCCACTCCGTTACCACAAGATCTCGACCTTCTTACTTTTTTCATATGTCTGTCTCACCTTAATACTATTTTGTTTGAAATTTCACCACTTTGTGCAATTCCTTTATTTTTTATCCTGTTCACAATACAATCATATGCTGACGTTGGAAATTTTGTGATATCTTTTATTTTTATTTATTACGTTTTAAATGGCTATTGCATATCACTTCTCATAATCTTCATCATTGTCTACAATTTATTCCTTTTTTCAATGGTTCACAAAAACATATAAGTAAAATACTTTTTATTTATTGATAGATATTACAATCTATCAATACACAGTTGTGTGCAATAGGTAATAGTGATGAATGATAACATTCATACTAAAATATAAATAAATAAATTTTAAAAAAATCTCTCTTAAAGTATATACAAACAGAAGAATAAACAAAATGAACATAATCAAACTATTTTTATGAAAAAAAAAATAATAAAATATCATAATGATAAAATAATATAATCTCCAGTCACATTTACACTCTTATATACAATATTTACACAATCGACCTGAGGATCCCTGAGCCCACTCCATCGTGTGAGGGGTAGAGCAGAGCTCAAAAGACCCCAACGCATCCCTCTCACCGCATCACTGGCGTGCGCCAGTGGAGGCTGAGCAAATGCGCTAAAGCTGCAAACATTCAACTTGAGTGGAGAATCTGACCATTGCCAGAACTCCAATTGTCCATTTTTATTTTACAATAAGTCTCTTGGTCACTGCCGTTTCAACCTTCTAGGTGGGCTGGAGGGATGGGTGGAACTAGATAAGGTTTGAACCAAAGGATTAGAATGGTTGGAAAGGTATGAGGTCAAGGACAAAAGGAATATGTAGATCATGGTGTAGTGTTCTGTTGGAAAGGTAATAGGGTGCATTAACTATGGTTCTAAGGATTTTGAATTGAAAGGATTGGATACGTTTGATGTTCGACGGTTTTGCGCTTCCCCAAATTTCAATTCTGTAGGTCCAGATAGGTCAGACTATTATAAAAAACAATTCTTTCTTTTTAATTTCCTTTTTTTCATTTTTATTAAATTAAAACATACTTACTTTTTATGGCACCTATTTTTGATTTACGTTTTTACATAAATGTGTTTACTATTTACTATTAGTAAGGCACTGACGAACTAACTCCGAGGAAGTGGGATCGATTCCAGTTGTGGTAGATAATTATTTTCTGTATCAATATAGCCATGAGACAGCCCTATGGGTTCGGGAGTCCTACCTTATAAAGTGTGTAACCTTAATTGGGCAAATATCTAGTGGTCGAGAGTGATAATGACCACAACTCCTCGCAGAACCTTTGGTCAAGTGACAGTAATACCTTAATAGGTTCAGCACCCCTAACCCTTCATGGGTTACAACCGCTACCGCGGTACAGATTTGGTTTCATTTATTTTTTTAATAGGAGCAAATAATTAATTTTTTTATCAACAAACTCTCTCTCTTTCTCTCTTTTTTGTTTTTAATAAGGAAAATATATGAATTCAGTAATTTTCTTATTTTTTTATATATATTGTTTAATTATGTAAATACTTAATTTATATATATTAATGAATTTTTTTTTTTTAGTTATTTATTGTAATAGATCATTTTACAAGAAATAATATTTGTATTACTTATTCTTAAAAATCTTTTTCCCATGATATTTTTATTTTGATATTCACATTTCATATTCCTTAGAGGAGAAAAAAAAAATTAAAACTTATAGCAAAGATAAAGTTGTAGTATCAATTATTCATGCTAGAAATTGAATATATTATATCTTATATTTTAATATTTTCTTGAATAAATTTTAGTTTGGAAAGTTATGAAGTTCTGAATTTGAATTTCATCCCTCAAGGCGGTTTTTATGTTCGCTTTTTTATTCGTTGTAAAAACGGTTTTTCATTTCTAGCTAGTGTTTTTAATATGCAAAATTAATTCAATAATCAGAGTACATGGTTTTTTTTAGTATTTGAAGAATTATTTTGTAAGATTCAATTCTTAAAGAAATTAAATAATATTGTTAATCCTAATATATACTGTAAGCAGAAAAACTAAAAAAAAAATATATAGTAAATTATTAAATAGTAATTGTGTATAAGCATTAAGAAACAGACTGTGAATATGTTGCATAAGCTGAGTGACATACAGATCAAATAGATTTAATCAGCCATATCCCAAGGATGTGATCAGCGATATAAAGTTTCCGTGATTTAGATTTCAATAAGGCCGTTCTGACATCTTATCTGGTCTGGAGGATTGGTACTAAAGCGCAAATATGGCACTATCTGATGGCGGTGGTGGCTATACTTACCTTGCAAAGTAAATTATGGTGTAAACTGCATAAAGATAGAGAAATGTGGTTTTATAAAATTTTATACTATGATTATTTAAAAATAAAGAGGATAAACGAAAAAATAAAACACAATCGGTGAATCTTGAGATATAGATAATTGTAATTGTAATACAATATAGAGTATTAAGCATCATTCACTGAATTTTGGACACATGGATACAGATAGTGAGGAATGGAGTAGGATCAGCGAAAAGCTCGTGTAACAAGTTTAGAATCCAGCTGCAGTAGATAATTATTTATTCTGTTATATCATCCGTGGATCGACCAGGTCAGGAGAAAGCCTCCTGGGATAGAACCAGCTTCTATAATGAGAGTACCGTTAATCAGAGGTAAATTTCGCGGTTGAGCGTGAATATGACTAAATTATCTCTCTATACAACTATAGCTGAACCTACTTCCATTATCTGGCATAATTTGATGACTGGCAATAATGTCCTAAATACAAGTAAATTATAAGGAATAGTGCTTCTCCCCCAGATGTACGCCTACATACATTTTAGCTCACGAAGCAGACATCCCTCAATATACTAGTATACGCTGAAAATTTCAATTATACTTTATGCTCGCAGTTTAATTGTATCCCAAACTTTCCAACCACATACCACAGCACTCGAAGAATGGTGTAATTGGAGGATTAGAATAAATTCCAACAAATCCAATCAAAACACCTTTACCTTTCGTCGTGAACCTAACCGAATACCAGACAGTCTTCTTTAATAATGTTGCTTTTACACCTGTCGAACAGATCCACAACCTTAGACAACATCTGGAAAACCACTAACCTGGAATCCTCATACAAGACTGGAAAGACAGGAAACTGCACGTCGATTCCGACTATTACAGCGCTTACTATACCAACGGTTCAAACTTCCAATTCATTCCAATAGACTGATCTACATGACAATAATAAGGCCTATCTGGACATACGAAGTTGAGTTATGGGGCTCCACCAAACCTTCTAATTCCTCTCGTATTTAATATTTACAATCCAAAATCGTTAATGCTTCTTACTTTGTCACAAATAAAATCATACATAAAGACCTTAATGTTACCTTTGTAACCGATCTAGCCCGAATCAGATATCATTCCTTCCATTATAAACTCTCTAACCACCTAAGCCCACTAGTTTCTAACCTTGCTTCCTCTTCCGTTCCTGAGAATCAGTTTACACCTCATATCCTAGCAAAAGAGGAGATAAAAAAAAGTTTATTGTTACCGGAAGCAAATTGGTGGCAGAAATTCAAGGAATGTTAAGAAGTTAATCTCAATACTACAAATGTTGATCTTCGTGAAAGATTGACATCTGTCAGACACAGCGCAACGGAATCTGAGAAACGAACTAATCTTAAAATATGTCTCAGATTTGGTTTTACTTTGCACGCAGGCTTTTGTGCCGTAGAAACAGAAACTTCATATTTAAACGATAATCTTGATTTGGTATCGATGCTGCACATTTTCTGGTGTAGAGGTTCTCAATTTAAGTGTAAAACCGTGGATGCATGTCCAGTATGCTACGAAGAAATGGAAGATAACATTTACTTCTTGGAAACCTGTCACAATTATAGTAAAATTAGAATAAAATATTTAGGAAAGCGGAGCTGCTCTCCAGAACGATTATTCAGATTATTAAAAGGCTCCAATTGGAGAGCTCTTAACAACTACGCACAACGGGCTACACTGGAAAGAGCTCAGATGGTTAACACGTGAGGGATCAATGCCATATCACAGTTAGTTAGAAGTTTGAAATTATTGTTTTCTTTATTTTAATATAAATATGTAATTGTTATTTATTTATTTAAAAAAAAAATATTTATTGCTATTTACAACTGTACATTGTAATACATTTAGTAAATCTAATCTAAGTTAAATTGGAGTGTTACAGGCGTGTAAAGAAACTACCCATTAGTAGCACTCTAATGACATTTTACAGTTTCTGGTCTCGTGGCCATCTTATTTTTAGACGCCTCGGAGGATTGTCAGGAATGGAAGAGGATGGAAGGTTAGAAACTAGGGGGTTTGAGTGGTTAGGGAGTTTATAATGGAAGGAGTGATATATGGTTCGTTCTAGATCGATTACATTGGGAACATTAAGGTCTTTATGTATGATTTTATTTGTGACAAAGCAGGGAGCATTGAGGATTTTACGAAGGATTTTCGATTGTAAGGATTGAATACGAGAGGAATTCGAAGGTTTAGTGGAGCCCAAAAGCTCAACTCCATATGTTCAGATTGGCCTTATTACAGTCATGTTGATCAGTCTTTTGTAATGATTATTTTAAATTACAAGTTGATTTTTTAAAATCATATAACATATATTTTTTTAAAAATTGTATTATTTATGTGTTTTATTTATGGTGCATACAGTCTTTGACAACTTTATATTTTTTCATTGCCCATGTATAATTAATTATTTAAATAGATCCAGTTTTGTTTAAAAAAAAAAATAACATAACATATTTCATTCATTTAGAGTAATTACTTACTAAGTACTGAATCAAAGACCCTTCATATTTTGTAGTGATACAGGTTAAAAGAAAATTAATACGAGAAAAGTTTCATGAGTTCCTTGGAAACCCAAGACTCAACCCCTGAACTCCAAATAATTTTGCATTAAAATCAACTCAAAACCTTACAATAAACCGATAAACCACTTGTACATTTATATAAATTTTCTTCAGGTTTGCTGATTATTAAATTTAAAAATGGATTGGTCTCAATAAATTCAAGTGAATGCTTGTTGGAATATAAAATAAGAGTGTGTATATATCTCGACCTTAGAGAACTTTTCTATTTCGTGTTGCATGCCACACGGTCAGTAATACCCCTCCTTAACGACTTCCTAAGCTATACAATCGAACATTCGCTTTGACAAGGATAGTTAAACTAAATCGACTTATTTGTTAAACTCGGATAAAGAAAGAATTAAAAGGAGAAATAAATTAATTCACTATAAGTAATAGTTTTTTTAATTATTTTTTTGTTTGTACATTGGTTTAAGTTAATTAAATAAATAAATATATTCTTTGCACAGCAATTATAAGTATTATTTTAAACTCTCAATGTTTCGTGATTATTTATCAATTTAAATACAAATTTACACTGCTAACGCGTATATTTCAGGTTATCTGAATATAAATTAATTCTTTAAATAGTATGAGAAAGGATTTTAAAGTTTTTAGATTTCGCTAATGGGTTAACAAAAAAATATTATGGATTTACTCCATCATTACATTACAGCATCTTTAGCAATATCGGAAGTTCAAAGACCTACTGATTAAGATGGATTACTGAATGAGTCGTTATTATGAAATATGGCGTTTAGTTATGAAAGTGTTAATGTAATCTCGTTGTATTATATTGAGATTGTTTTTTTTTTAATGATTAAGGAATAACTTGTATTACATTTCATGTACAGATCCTTTACAAAAAGCGTTTGTGTGTGTATAAATAAAGCGTATTATATATACAGTGTTGTATAATCTTATTATATGTAGCGTTTGTATACTAGTAAGATTGCAAGCCTCTCATATGTGATAGCAGGCATCGAAACTTTTAAGGGGTTCTACATGAGACCCATATTGTACAAAATCAATTACTTCGCCTGGCACGTTGGTTCAATATTTACTTCAAATTTTTACATTAGTTTGTCACATTTCCGCAGTGACATACTTATTTAGATACATTTTTGTTATAATTAATTTAGTGAAACGTTTGATCAAAATTGATGAGATGATTTAATTCACACACGTTTCTTTTAATTATGTCACAAAAATAATATTTATATATACATACTATTTTTTCTGATAGAGTAAATGGAATGAGGAGAAAATGGTCGAGGGTGTGGTGAATCAAGATACTCAAATGAAAAAAAAACAGAATTTTCGACCTGAATTCATCAGGGAAGCTTGTTCCCAAAATTCGTTGCTGAACTTGTCAATGGTTTTGGCAAAGATAGTGCTCTAGTGCGAAAATAAGACGCAGGAAACTAAATTTTGAAGACGAGGGAGTAGATGATATAACATCAGAAGTGATGACAAAAACTAAGCAAAGAATATGACTTTAGACAAGTAAAATAATAAAAATATAAAATTATTTTGATCACTGAAAGCATTCAGGATATAGGTCATATAAATAAATATGAAATAGATTAGATTAGATTTTTATTAAGGGTGATCAACATCTAGGTTATTATACCCTTTTTACTTTATTTATCTTCTTGTCTTTGACATTTGATAGGTGAATGTAGACTATTTCCTTTTTACACTGGTCGATATTGGTGGATTATATTTTAGTATAAAGTTGAGTTTCTTTCAGAAATTTTATTATTTTGTCCATGGATTCTGCTGAGTCTTTAAGGGCCAATTCTCTTGTACGAGGAATTTTATTATTTTCGAAGGCTTGACGAAATGATGAGCATTCTTCAAGTATATGCTTTATCGATAATGGGGACTGACTGGTTTGGAATATAGGTTGGTCCTCTTTTGTGATTAAGAGGAGGTGTGTTAATTTGGAATGTCCTATTCTTACTCTTGCAACAACCACTTCTTCTCTTCTGTTTCCCCTCATGGCAATTGTCCACTTTTGCAAGTTGTTTTTTTTTTTAACATTTCTTAGTTTATGGGTGAGTGGTACGGCAGCCCACATTGAATCCCAACTTTTTCGAATTCTGTTCCTTAAAAATGCCTTTATGTCTTTCGGCTCATAAATTTGGAGTGGTGGAAAGTTCATTGTAGCAGCCTCTTTAGCCGCTTTATCCGCTGCCTCATTTCCAGGTATTCCTGAGTGCCCTGGACTCCAGAGAAAGGATACACTTTTTTAAGATGAATTAGCATGTCTATATAGTTGTAAATTTTGTCTATCGTAGGTCCGCTTTTACTGAAGTTTGATAGACTCTGGAGTGCAGATATTGAATCTGTACAAATGAGTATGTTTGAATATTCACTTTCTATGGATAAATGAAGTACTGTTGAAATCGCCTGAAGTTCAGCTGTAAATAGTGTTGAGTATGTGGGTAATTTATTTCTTTTGGGTGTCCCATGTATTATTATTGCAAAACCAACATTTCATTTTGTTTGGAGCCGTCAGTGTAAATTATTTCATAATTTGCATATTTTTGTATGTTCTTTAAGAAATTAATTTTATTTGAGTCATGGATCTAGCGTTTCATAGTTAGATCTATTTTGTAAGAATGGTATTTCCAAGGGGGCAATCTATAGATAGAATCAGCTTGGTTTGTAGGCATGCCATAAATCTCTCTTATGATTTCTCTCTCTCTTATGCCTAAAGGAGCGTTCCGTGAAGGATTCATTTCATATTTTCTCACACAACGAGGGTGAAATATGTGGGAGTACGCAGGGTTTGTTGGCTGGAGTTTGATTTTGGTGATGTAACTGTTCATGAGTTCCTGCCTCCGAAAAATAAGAGGTGGTAAAGAAGCCTCAGTACAGAGACTTTCTATTGGGCTCGTCCTGAAAGCACCTGTGGAAAGTCTTATTCCAGTATGGTGAACGGAGTCTAATAGTTGGAGACAGTTTGTTTAGCTGATGAGTATACCTGACAGCCGCAGTCTATCTTGGATCTTACTATACTTGTGTAGACCATGAGCATCGACTTCCTATCAGCTCCCCAACAAGTTTTTGCTAATACTTTTAACAGTCTGAGGCTCTTAAAGCATTCTTCTCGCAAGTGCTTTATACACACAAACTTTAATATATACATAAACCACGTTAGTTTATGGTTCAATATCAGTCCGAGAAATTTGGAGAAATTTCCGAGAGAATTCCCCTACATAAAAAGTTTAGGTACTGGGCTTGGAGTCCTCTTTCTTAAAAATAATACACCTCTGGTCTTTTCAATAGAGAAGCGGAGATGTTTGCTTTCCGACCAAGCTTGTAGACTATTCAGTACATTCTGTAGTGCTCTTCTCATCCACTCGAGTCTCTTGAATCTTAGAAAGATCGTCAAATCGTCTACATAAAGGAATGCTTTTGTTGATTTAGGTATTACATTTGTTATAGAATTTATTGCTATTGCAAACAGTGTACAACTTAGAACACTTCCCTGTGGAATGCCATTTACGACTTGAGGTCGAATCTCCAACTCTTACGCTGATATCTTTTCTGTAGGAAGCTTTGAATAAACTTTGGCAACATTCCTCTGAACCCCCATTCACATAGCGTTTTTGTTATACTTTTCCGGTCTATAGTGTCATAGGCTTTTTCAATATCAAAAAATATACCTACTGCTTCTGATTGATCTATAAAAGTGTTGAGAATTTCGGCTTCCATTGTCACAGCTGGTCTATAGTCGATCTGATTTTCCTAAATCCACATTGTATAGATGACAAGAGGTTCAATTTTTCAATAAACCACATCAGTCGTCAGTTAACCATTTTCTCCAGAAGTTTTGACAAAAAGCTAGTAAAAGATATTGGTCGGTAACTGTTGGGTTGTAGCTTATTTTTGCCCGGTTTGAGTATAAGGATGACTATCGATTCTCTTCAAGCCTCGGGGTATGTGGATGTCTCCCAGATACTGTTGAATATTGCAAGAATCTCTTTATTTGTTTCATAAGGAAAGTGTTTTGTCATAACGTTATGTACTTCATCTATTCAGGGTGAGGAGGATTTTATTTCATCTTATTGCTGTTTGCAGTTCCCAGATTGTGAAGGGGCAATTATATTCCAGCTGAGATGAGTTGTCTTGTGTTGTAGATGGTGTAAAATCCATTCCCTGTTCTTCTCGATTATGATTGTTATCCAGGTTAGAAATGGCTGCGAAATGATCCACGATAGTTTCCGCTATTATTTTAGGATTTTTAATAATTTCATTTTGAATTTTTAGTATTGAAGTCTCTATATTGTTATCACCGGCTATACTATGGATTTTTTGTCAAACTTTTTTTATTGGGGTGTTATAATTTATCAATTCTATGTATGAAGTCCAGTTATTTTTAATATATTTCATGATTTGGTCAGAATCACGCTCGACGGGTACCTACTTTATGAGACTGGGTTAACCCTGAAAGGCTTCTGAACCCACAGGGTTAACTCTCGGCTACAGTGGAACAGAAAATAATTATCTGCCATAGCCGGATTCGAACCCTGTTCCTTGAAATTAGCGCTTTACTAATAAGCTACCCACTCTCATAATTCATTCTTACTTGTCCTAATTATTTTCAAAAAAATTTTAAATGATCTAGATGATGCTCTCGGATTTATTAATAAGAAAATTACAAAAATAAAATAAACGTTTAATATTATTTTTAATGCATGATTAATAGTTCTAAAAGAAAGTGATAACTGAGCTTGTTGGAGTGAAGGTCACTGAGTGCCTGGTTCAGAACGTTATGCGTTCGATTCCCACCTGGATCAGCCAATATATATTTAATGGCGGTGGTGCCAAGGAATGAATTTTTGCGTTCTCTCACTCTGGGGTAGTCCATAGGAAATCGATGGAGCAAAAAAAAAAGAAAAGAAAAAAAAGTGATATAATTCAATATGTCAATCTGAGATTTAACCTATGCAATATGTTTGGTAAAAAATGTTTTATTAGATTTAGCTTTTTGCGAATCAAATAAATATAAAGAGTAATTCTTATCCTTAATATACTCCTTATACAGTTCAACAATATGTTATTATTGTTAATTACTAACTATTCACTCAGGCCTAGCTACTCGACATTACATTACTTATCAAAGTGTTTTCAATTCATGGTGATCGAGAAGTAGAAATTTAATCTTCAGAAAAGATTATAAGTGATAATAAATCCTTATACATTTATTTCTTCTATATCTAAATAAATATTTTTTTTTTTACCATTGCATCACGTAAGGTACTTTCATCCTTTGTAACGAAGATGTACTCAAATTGCCTAGCTAGTTAAAACGTTGATGAATGCTAAGAAAAATATAAATAAAAAAATATTATCACCCTTAAATTAAGGCTCAATCACCATTGAAGCGTAAGCTTATGGCTCGTGTCGCGGTTGCAAACACTCAGAATATGTTTGCCAGGAGGCAAAAGGAGATCGGAGCGTGTTTGCTTGCTCGAGATGTGCCGACATCAAAACGGTCAAATATTGATACCGGCCTTTGTGAGTCGTTGGGGCATAGAGGTAGATATTTCTTGTAGCGTCCTATTCGAATAAATATTCTCCAAATGCATCACTGCTCAACAAATAAATATTTCCATCTGTTGTAATAATCTCCGAAAGGTTATGTAAATATTTAGGAATCTTAATTACTTTTTTTTATAAACTAAGAAAAAATAATATTTATATGTATATGTACATATAAATATAATTATATATATATATATAGATAGAATCAGCTTGGTTTGTAGGCATGCCATAAATCTCTCTTATGATTTCTCTCTCTCTTATGCCTAAAGGAGCGTTCCGTGAAGGATTCATTTCATATTTTCTCACACAACGAGGGTGAAATATGTGGGAGTACGCAGGGTTTGTTGGCTGGAGTTTGATTTTGGTGATGTAACTGTTCATGAGTTCCTGCCTCCGAAAAATAAGAGGTGGTAAAGAAGCCTCAGTACAGAGACTTTCTATTGGGCTCGTCCTGAAAGCACCTGTGGAAAGTCTTATTCCAGTATGGTGAACGGAGTCTAATAGTTGGAGACAGTTTGTTTAGCTGATGAGTATACCTGACAGCCGCAGTCTATCTTGGATCTTACTATACTTGTGTAGACCATGAGCATCGACTTCCTATCAGCTCCCCAACAAGTTTTTGCTAATACTTTTAACAGTCTGAGGCTCTTAAAGCATTCTTCTCGCAAGTGCTTTATACACACAAACTTTAATATATACATAAACCACGTTAGTTTATGGTTCAATATCAGTCCGAGAAATTTGGAGAAATTTCCGAGAGAATTCCCCTACATAAAAAGTTTAGGTACTGGGCTTGGAGTCCTCTTTCTTAAAAATAATACACCTCTGGTCTTTTCAATAGAGAAGCGGAGATGTTTGCTTTCCGACCAAGCTTGTAGACTATTCAGTACATTCTGTAGTGCTCTTCTCATCCACTCGAGTCTCTTGAATCTTAGAAAGATCGTCAAATCGTCTACATAAAGGAATGCTTTTGTTGATTTAGGTATTACATTTGTTATAGAATTTATTGCTATTGCAAACAGTGTACAACTTAGAACACTTCCCTGTGGAATGCCATTTACGACTTGAGGTCGAATCTCCAACTCT
>NW_027106004.1:194092-215554 GCF_000696795.3 Halyomorpha halys
ATATATAAACTCTTACTTTTTAATTAGTAATTATTTACTGGAGTTGCAGTTGACTGAATTATTTGGGTATAAGAAAATTGATCAATAGAATAAGAGTTAATCATAAATGTTGAAGTCGATAATAAAGTTTGTAAAATATTAACCTACCTTATGATTGTAAAATAATCGTAAAAAAGGTGTTTATTACATCAGATGTTTTATTTTTATAACATTTTAGGGATAAGAGCAGTAAAAATAATCAGATATCTACCATAGACTTTTTTTAAATTGCATTAATAGTGCAATACGATATTTATTTGGGCTTTATCCTCTTCTTCGGAACAAGATGTAAAGAATTCATACTAAATATTATACACTGTATACATCAATTAAAAAAACAATAATCTAATATAAATATAATAAATTATTTTTTTACTACTTAAATTTTATTACTACTTAGGGATAGCCCTGTTATCAATTACTGATCAAAAATATTTGAGGAATAGTTTCAATTAGCATACACATTATTATTATTATTTTTTAAATATCTTTATTGAAATTTACAACTGTATATTATATAATACATTCAGTAAATTTGAACTTAGTTATAATGGAGTGTTACAGGCGTGTAGAGAAGCTACCCATTGGTAGCACTCTAATACATATTATTTATTTTGTTTTTATGTTCACCATACTTCGTCCACATTAGAAAATGAAAATCTAATCAAAAACAAATCGTAATATTGTTAGACGAAGCCACGAAATGCATACTTTATTGTAAAGTACTACAATCTGTCATCAATACCTGCTCTCATGCAAGGTGAGTAGTATATTTGAAAGTGTGGTATATCTCCGAGAGACAAAACTATTTTTGTTTTAATCAGAGGAATAGAAAAGTATGAACAAAATCAATGGTGAGAGAAATTATATACTTTCAATACATACTTTTATTATTTGAAAATATCTATTTCATATTACCTTCAGTAATGTAGGAAAAATCATGCTTGAGCGTGTGTGGAAACCACTAAACATATAAGCAGAACTTAACTTTTCTAATGAATAACAAAAACACGTTTTCTCCAAATGTGGCTAAACAGGATAAAATATTATAAATGATGCATATGATTTAAAACATGCACCATTCGTTTAACTAGCGCTGTATAAACATCTAAGTTTCTTGTCTGGTTAATGTTTCGTACAATTTTCCATTTTCAAGTAGTTACTTATAAACCTATTTTTATATTCAATAAACATATATGATATTTTTCATATCAATAAATATATAATCAATAATATATACAATAATAAATTCAGGAGATCAGGTTTGACTGTTGCCCACATGGGCGCTAGTATATCCTGTAGGCTATTATATGCTATAATGTATTATGGTGGCCCCTTCAATTCAACCTTTCGGTTGCCGTAGGTTACCCAAAACAATCTCTATCGGTACCTGATGCGAACTGACCTACAATTATAAGAAAAAGTATTGCTATATGTTTAGACCAAGAACTAGATACCACAGATTCCCTTGCTATGGTATCCTAGGGATGATTATTTATAATTACAAAATGGATATCCTTTCCAATGGTGCCGTGTTCACTACTTTGCTAGGTTATGATAATGAGGTGGCATGCCGGGATTTTAAACTATAAAATGAAGTCAGGTTAGCATTATGTTATACTTACAATGAGGTATAATGATAAAAGAGAAAGCATGATAGAGATGTAGAATTAATTTAAGTTTACTTGATATACTGTGGATTTAGGACATTCATGATGAGAACATTCATATTCTATTGACTCCACTGTTGATTACTTTTGCCATTTAAAATAACATCTTAGGAATATTACTTAACTTAATGTGTTGATTTAGCTACGTTCAGGCGACTATGGCAGTTCTTAGGTTTGTTTGGGTCCCTTCTTTGTTTCTTCCACGGCCTAGCTTCGCTGCAGACCTGACTCACTACTGGTGTACTTAGCAACTCTTTCTTGAGTCTTTCTCCTGTGTTCTTTACCCAGCTGGAAATTTTCAACACCCGTTTCGCCGAACTCTCTCCAACGAAAATTTGTTCCCCTTTCTTGCTACAAATATCATCCCTTTTGATCTTAACCTCAAGTTCTTTTCGCTTATCTTTATAGTTGGTCCTGATGTTGCCTTAGCCACCCCATCTGGTGCATTATGTATTAAGTACATTATTGGCCCTAATGCCCTTGGCCTAGGTAAGCCTACCCCTTTTGACCTGCTATTTATCAAGCGGCAAGTGCCGACGATGATGTTTGTTATTTTTTCTAAAACTCAATACACACAAATAAAGAGCATTTATGTAACTGATCTAGCCCGAACCCGATATTATTCCTTCCATAATAAACTCCCTAACCGCCCAAACCCACTAGTTTCTAACCTTGCTTCCTCTTCCATTCCTGGCAATCCTCTGAGGCACCTGAAAAGAAGATGGTCTCATGACCTTATATTGTAAACTGGTTTTAGAGTTCTACTACTGGGTAGTTTCTCACACCCTGTATCATATCATTATGTCATTATGATCAAATTTACTTGTTGTATTTTTATACAGTTGTAAATATCAATAAATAAATTTAATTAAACTAAATAATTTTTTTTTTCCGATCCTGGTATTTTCAATACATAGCAATTAGTTTAACGTACTTGAATATTAGTCGTACGTATTAGTAGAAGTATTACTGTACGACAAAGAAAAAATTTTAGAAATTATAAATGTGGCCTGTTTCATAATTAAATCCAATAGTATTAGTTCATAAATACAAATACACAAATTACATAGTACAAGCACTAATACATTTTGTTTCATAATGGGGACCGACTATTATTGATATTACATAAATTCAAAAGTAAAACATCTGGCAGAATTATATAAGTCAGTGAAATTTTACTAAATATGAACTACAAGATTAATATTATTGGTTTGTACTTTATTATGAAACGAGGCCCAGGAGTTTCGTTAAAAATAAATTGGTGATTTGGACCGACTTCTATTTTTTTTTTTCTGAATTCCTACACATATGTTCATAGCTAGCGAACTGAATTAAAATGTATGTAACTCAGTGAATAATACAGACATAATTAATATTACGATTAATTTTTAATCAACTATTTGTTATACAATCATTTATTAACCAGTTATATTATTACAAGATGATAATCTCAACCCCTGGGCATGTTTTTCATATACCCTACAGCTCTTTGAGTAGCTGAGGGAACAGGTTCGTTACCACCTGAGGTAATGTAATCTTTTCTTCACCAATTAGCGACCACTCCTCATCAATGACACAATTTCCTGGATCGGGAAATCATCATCTTCAGGAGCCTTTAAGTGGTTTACTCACTCTTCCTGTTGAAGATTGGACCAGATTTAGATAGGGAAAAAAAAGCCAATCTCCTCTGGGTGACAACATCAAAGGCTATTTAAAGAAAAAAAAAACGGTTAAACTGGATCCATCAACTGCTCTCATTTTTAGTGTTACAATAATTTTTTTTTTTAGATAAATGATTGATGGATTTATTCATTGATAGATATTACAATCTGGCACATAGTGGTGGGCAATAGATAATAGTGATGAATGATCTCATACATACTAAAATAAAAATAAAAAACTCTCTTAAATATTTACAAACAAAAATGAACATAATCAAAACTATCTGTATGAAAAATAGATAACATAATGATAAAATAATATATACAATATTTACACAATCGATCTGAGGATCTCTGAGCCCACTCTATCCCCCAAGTGTGAGGGGTAGAGCAGACCTCGAAAGATCCCTGCGCATCCCTCTCGCCCCATCACTGGAAATGAGCCAGTGGAGGCTGAGCAAGTGCGCTAAACCCATAAACACTAAACTTGAGTGGAGAATCTGACCATTGCCAGAACTCCAATTGTCCATTTTTATTTTAATAAGTCTCTTGGCCACTGCCGTTTCAACCTTTTAGGTGGGCTGTAGGGATGTGTGGAACTAGATAAGGTTTGAACCAAAGGATTAGGATGGTTGGAAAGGTTTATATGGAATTTTGAGAATTTGGTTGGTATGAGATCTAAAGGGACATTTAGGTCATGGTGTAGTGTTTTGTTGGAAACTTAGTAGGGTGGATTAACTATGGTTCTAAGGATTTTGGATTGAAAGGATTGGATACGTTTGATGTTTGACGGTTTAGCTGTTCCCCAAAGTTCAGGTGGAGTAGATATTTGAGTACTCAGAACCACTGCGAACTCGAAAGGAGCGATCTGAGAGGTAGGAGCGGAGGGTAAGGTATAAGGTTTGGGGTAATATGGATTTGAGCTTGAAAGCAATCCGGAATGTCATACCCGGTCAAAAGCTTGTGCAATGTCCAGAAAGGCTACAATAAATTATGAATTAAAAATATATTAATTGAATAATAAAACAATTAGCTCCTTCAGATAATTAATTAGTCGAAATGGATATCATTTATACTCACGAATCAAAACTAAATACATTTCATTCAAGATTATTGGATACATTTCATTATTACCAATATTATATATATATTTTTTATTGATATTATAAAATCTGCCACACATATTAAGGCTGTAAATACTCAGCATACCGAATATAAATATTTGATAGAAAAAAAAGTAAATTAATAATAATATGAAAAATCTGGTGCAGTGTGCGAAACTCACAATTATCACTTAGCACTCTACTACACGTCCCCAAGTTTTAAACAGATTGGTGGACTTAGATTAAAGTCATCGCTATTTTTGCGATATTAGAACGCCGAAAACGAGTATTTAGAACAAAACTTATTTTTCGGTTGCTGTAGAACCTCATATTTTAGAATCCTCAAGGAGAAAATAACGATCATAAACCTATTTTCGGCTAAAAATACAATTTATCAAAAGCTAAGCAAGTTTTATGCTTATACATAAAACTGGGATAGATCGAGAAAACATGTTTTTTTTCGATTCTGCCTTAATATAATTTTTTCTCCTTTTTCTATTCATCAAATTCTTTAATCTTTTGTATTAATCTATTTTTTATCATTTCCAACAATGAGAAGTGTAAATTTATTTAAAATAAACAAAATTATAGGTACTTTAACTGAAGATTTTCTAAATATCAGTCATTTAAGCTATGTCAAACTACTTCAATGATGATCGGACCGATCAGATATCAAAGAAAATTAAATTATACATTGATATGTTGAGTTTAATCAAAAGTAATTGTTGAGAAAATCGCAAAACTGTGAAAAATCGATAAATTGACCCTTCTGGGCAGTCGATTTTATCAAAGATTTTCCCAGGCATATACCTGAATTATAATGTAGTTTCCTACGACTTTTCTCACTCTGGACTGACTAGGCTAACGAAAGTTTCATTCCAAGCAAAAATATTCCTTCAGCACTCTAAACTATTTAATTTCATTTTCACTATATAGTATTATTTCTAAAAAAAAAATAAGGCAACAAACCGTAAAGAAAAAACCTCGTAAATTAGGTTCAGGTACGGGCAGATATATAAAAAAAAAATCTTTTTCACAACATTGTTACCTTAAAACTTTGCAAAAAAAGAGATTTTTTTTACGGACAGTAGTATTTATAAGGGTCGAGTCTAATTAAATAATAAAATTACATCAATTTATTATCTATTCACTATAGCCTTTTCTATACCCTTTTCTATCTTCCTGGCAATTTTTCAATTTCTTTAATAAGAAATTTTGTTGGTTTGGACTGGAAGATGTTTTCGACAGCCTACCTCACTTGCTCTTTAAAATTTATAAGCTTTAGTGTTTTAAAAAAATTGTTAATTTATCAATAAATATACACTAATAGTTGGTAATTTCAAAATTGTATGAATACTGAGACGTAATATTTGGTTGATATGAATTTGGTTCAGGTACAGGTATATATAAAAAATTATCTCTTATTTACAAAATTGCAACCTAAACCTCTTAAAATTCTCACCCACTCTTGTACTATGCTATGCTTCTAGCTTCATTTTAGTTTCATATCTTATATTGCACAGTACTTATTTTGCTTTTTTACGGACGTAGTATTTATTAAGGTCGAGTCTTAAGAAACCGTTTTTTATCGGAAATTTATTTTGTTCTCATTAATCAACAAAATTACATTAATTTATTATCTATTCACCACAATTATGTATAACCTTCTCCCATCTTCCAAGTAGTTTATTAATTTCTTCCTAGTGAAATATGGATGGTTTAGAGTGGAAGAAGTTTCTGACAACCTGCCTGACTTGCTTGAAGGTTTTTCCATTCTGAAAACCTCTATTTCAGAGGTTAAAAAAAATAGTTTAACGTAATCTGTATAACACAAAACAGTTGAAAAAAGACTAAATGAAGCCTCTTATGTATAGTGAAAACAAAAATTTGTCACCGTAACTCATAGGGAGTAGATACCAACAATACAATCTACTTAGCTGCATCAGAAGTTATTTATGACTGGACCTAACAGTCTTTAGGAAAAGGATTTCACGAAATTTAAGAGAAATAATCCTTGAACAAATAGGTTCACCAAGAAAATTAAGTTCACTCATTTAATTTTAAATTCGTTTACATTGCACAAGGAAAGTCCCGTGAACGAAATATACAGATTTAAGTATTCATGCGTTTTTTAGTACTGATGACATACTAATAAATCTGCTACGTTGATATATGCCGAAGGTTTTTTGTTAATAAAATAGAAAACAAAATAATATTTTTGAATTTTCGATTAAGATTACTTACCCCTTTTTTCTAAGGAATAATCGATTTTTCTTCTATGCGTTATGAAAATGAACAACTCTCTATAATCCTCGGATATAACGGAGGGAAAAGCATGTAATATTTTTGAACCCATTATTTTGAGATCCTTATCAATGTATTTATTAAAGGATATAGCTACTACGGTTATAATGAGTGATCTGCCAATACGATTCATTTAATCGAACCATTGGACTGTTACAGATCGGCATTAGGGACGCCGTTCCAGAAATCTATAGAAAGCTTTACAAACAACCCTAATGTATCGAAGAATCAATGTTACTTTTACATTAAACATATGTTATGAAAGATGAAGGGATTCGTTTCCATTTACTGAATTGTTTACAGGTTAGTTTTATTGTTTCATTCAAGAGACGTAATATGTTTATGGAAGACACTTACATTGTGAAAAATAAGTTCCCCACATTTTTACCGCCAAATACATTGACCGTTCTTTAGCTGTTAGACTAAGGGATAAAGAGGATTAAAGCTTGTTTTAAGATTTATTTATGATGTGGAGTATACGTGAAGTCGGAAAACAGAAATCAGAATCCTTCATGTTACTATAATGGTAGACCATCTATTATCCAGGTTTCAGACAACGTATCAGCACCAAAAATGAATACTTGTTTTAAACATTCTGGTATGCTGAGAAATCAAATTGAGGAACAATCACAAGAATAAGATAAATTTGAGTCGGCATGCCCATTGTTTTACAAAAAAAATAATATTCTAAACCATCTTCCAAATAAACTAATTTATTAGTAATAATTTGTTATAATAGATTCCTATTTAACATTTACATAATTCAGTCTTGGAGGTCATTATAAAATTGTAATCATATATGGAAAAATGGAATGAGGGAATAAAACAGGAAAGGAAAATAATTGAATAAAATATAAAAGTATGTATTAATTTAATTTACTTAATATTCTCTTAAAAATTCTAAATAATACGCAAGCTACATATAAAAAAGGACTAAAATTCATAAATTGAATAATAATAAAACTATACAGTTTTATAACTTTACACTAAATTAATACACAGTGTACTAAATTAATTTGTTCAATACTAATACAAAAATTATATTAGTAGTGAATTGTAATCTAATTTCTAATAGTGATAATATTATCAAGGAATGATAATCTATATTTATAGTGATAATTTATATTATAAATAATGCAAATTACAAATAAAATACATAATATTTATTAGTAATAAAAAAATTAATATTGACTCAATGGCTAGAGTGAGATCTTCTCCCCGTGGATTTATAATGTATAATGTAAAATTCCTTCTGAATACTTGGTGGTTTCCGAAATATCATAAATAACTACAGGATTATATCACATAATATTATATGCAGGTGAATAATGTGCTTAGAGGGCATTGTGAGCTTATTCTGTTAGCCTAACCAAAGCCTTGTACACTATCAACTATCCCAAGCATTCCGCCTAATACATCATACAATACTGCCAGGTTGCACGGGTTTTAGTTACTTGCGTACGAAATACATTGTTTCATTGTATTAATATAATAAACTTAAAAATTAATAATAACGTACCATAAAGCCTTAGTGTATTTTTTTTTTTAATAAGAACTAATTGGTCCAGTCATCATAGTTTCATATATATGCGTTTGAGTTAAAACGGTGGATTTATTCAATATTTATTAGAAAAAAATAATGTTATAAAAAATTTCACAAAAATCTTTAATCTCGAGTATGAAAGAAACAAACAAGATTTAAATATTTTTTTATTAGTAGTTTTTATAATCTGTTGGAAACAAAATAAATGGAAAGATAAATTTTTTAATTGCTCAAATTTATTTATTTATTTATTTAAGTGTTTCGACCACTAGGGTCTTTTACACTGAATTTACAAAGTTAGTACATTACTATTGACATATTTACAATGTTACAAAGTGTGAAAGTTACATATAATTACAAAGTGAGAAAGTTAAAAATTAACAATTACTGTTACAACTTACATTACATTACAATTTACAAAATTACTATTACTATTACAAGTTACATTAAAATTTACAAATTTACAATTACAATTACAATTAATTAGACTATATGTGATCTTAAATATTAATGATTTTTAGAAAGTGAAAAAGTTTTGTTATTGCTGTGGGATCTTCGCTCAACATCTCCTGTAAATCTGAAGAGAACCGATCTGGTTCGTGAACTATACATTCAGTGAGAATATGCCTAACGGTGCGAATATGCCTAATTGCTCAAATATTTAACAGGTTATAATATAGACCATTTCTTTCGTTTATTTTAACGGTGAGAATATGCCTAATTGCTCAAATATTTAAAAGTTTATAATATAGACCATTTCTTTCGTTTATTTTTTTATTATAATGCCGGTATTAAACATTCCAGTTTACTTATTATAATAAGTGTTAAGTTTATTTACAATTAAATAATTTAAGCTATATATGTTTAATTACAACATAAATCAAGATGTAGTGTGACCTATTAGGAAAAATACGGATTTTTGTTAGGAAGAATATTTTAAATTGGCTTTTTTAATTAAGACTTCGATCACCTAATATCATCGAAAGAGACGGATTGTTAATAAATGATGATAAAACCAGTTTATAATTTATTCTCAATCTCTTCAATGTTACATACTGAAGATAAAATCATAAAATGGCAACTACAGTAAAACTTTTATTGTATTTTTTTTTGTCGTATCCTTCATAAAAGTATAACAACATTACTAGTACATAAATAATCCATGAAATGACATATTTATGATGCACTAGGATCCATTTCTATTTCTATTTTATTTCTTGAATTATTTATGTACTAATATTGTAATTATACTTTTATGAATAGTACGAAACAAATAAATATCACAGCTAGAATGGTGTTAAACGTTTCAGACTATTCTAACTTTGTCTAAATATATCGTAGTTTATCAACCTACGTTTATCTACTATTTTACTTCATAAAATTGTTCTAATTGTATTATTATTATTCTAAAATTTTAATTTTATTATTATTAAAATTATTCTAATTTCATTCAATTTATACTTCCAATAACTACCTTATCAATCACTTTCTCAATAATATTGATAAAAATAAAAATTGAATGTTATAAAATAAATAAATAAGTATATTGAAAACTGGTCGTGTTCAAAGACGTCAGTTAGTGAAAGCATGAATAGAAGTACAAAATATCTATTTTATAACGATGAATAAATTAAAATGGTCATCACGTTCAATACAGGAACAATAATAAAAACAAAACAATAAAAGCCATTGCATATGCTACAAACAAACCATACTGAATTTGTTAAAGGATTCTATCATAAATATTTGATAGGATATCAATTTCTTTCATCAATCATGTTGCATGGTTGAAAACAAAAATGAAACCCAGTCTACTCTAATAACTTTTGAGGATGTTTTCAAGATGAATATTGAAAGTGATGAACGTAAAACTTTAGATAATCATCTTGGAAAAATCCTTTAAAGTGATAAGAGTGGTTGAGGTTTCATGTTTGTTCCAACCAAGGTATACATAAAAGATGAAAGAATTGAAGAATTGATACCATACCAACTATTTATGATAGAATCATTTCATGAATTCAGCCAGTATGGTTCTGTAGTGGTATATGCTTAGATTTTGTTTTTTTATTGAACTAAAGTGATGAATATTTTAACTTCTTCGCCAGTAGAGTGTTACCAATTGATAGTTTGTCTACACGCATGAATCATTCCATTACAAACTTACAGAAAATTTACTAAATATTATTATATACAACTGTAAATCTCAATAAAGATATTGAAAAAAATCCTTTATTATCATAAAATATATATTTTTTGTACTTCTATTCATGCTTTCGCCAACCGACGTAAGAAAAAATAAGAAAAGTTTCGATAAAAAAATCCGAGAAACCTGACTTGGAGTATTATGTAAAATTAATTTTTTGCATCAAAGTATTTTAAAAAAGAGATTTATGAGAAAAGCGTAGTCAGCCGTCGTAAGAGAATTTATCATGTCACCTAATTTAAGGGGAGTATCAATGAAAACTATGTAAGTTTCCTGATTTTCAATAAGTTGATTATTCGATTTTGGATACAATTTTGTATTGTCCGTTCTGAAGGGTCAGATAATTTGAGTCAGTTTTATGCTAATGCGTGTACACCAATCCTTTGTCCGAGGCCTAATACATAATCAGTCATTAGGAGAGGGATTCCATTAATTTACAATTGTGGTAACCTTGTAGCTAAATGGTGGATTAAAACTGGAAAATTTTTGTTTATCTGCGTATGTGCCGGGTATCGAAAATATTTTATAATAACTAACATATGAGAAAAACAGTAATCAAGAAATTGTTTCTAGTGTATTTGGAGGGGCATTATAGGTGACTTAATAGGTTCCTTAGAACAGACGAAATTTCTACTAAAGCTCATCTTCATTTTTCTCAATTCGTATTTTTTTTAATTATTTATTTATTGTAATTTACAACTGTAAAAAATAATACAATAGGTAAATATGTTGTATGTTTCATATACACTTGAAAATCTTGGGAAAAAACCACCCATTGGTGATAATTCAAACATTAATTTAAACTAGAAGGTCCCGTGGCCATCTTCTTTTCAGACGCCTCGGAGGATTATCAGGGATTGTTAAGGATGAAAGATTAAGATTAATGAGTTAGGATTGTTAAGGAGTTTGGAATAAAAAGACGCATATCTGTTTTGGGTCAAATCTGCAACGAATGGGATGTTAAGGTCTTTATGAATGAGTTTATTTGTGACGTAATAAGGAGCATCAAGGATTTTGGATTGTAACGATTGGATGCGGGAAGAATTTGATGGTTTGGTGGAGCCCCAGAGCTCAATTCCATATGTCCAAATTGGTCTGTTTATTGTAGTATATACTAATTTTTTGTAGTGAATGGGAAGTTTAGAGCGTTTGTCAAGTAAGTGTTGTAGCAATCGGAATCTACGAGCAGTTTCTTGTCGTTTCAGTCTTGTGTGTGGATTCCAAGTCTCTTGTCAAGATGGAGTCCTAAGTACCGAATCTGTTCAACAGGCGTTAGTGGTGTATCTAGAAAGGATACTGTAGGACAGGGGGGCAGAGGTTTACGACGGAGAGTAAAGGTGATCTGGTGGGATTTGTCAGGATTTATTTTGATTCTCCAGTTTTAACACCATTCTTCAATAGATGTTATGTGTGCCTGTAGTGTTTGTGATCCATTAGTTGGGTCGTTGTTTACAGAAAGTATACATGTGTCATCAGCGTATGTTGTTAGCACTGTGTTAGGGTGGGGTTGGGATGTCAGCTGTATAAACCGTATAAAGAATGGGACCAAAGATACTACCTTGAGGAACACCGCCGGACTGAGAAAAGAGAGATGAGTAGGCTAGGTTATGATTTACTTTAAAGGTTCTATCAGTGAGGTAGGACCGGATTATAAGGAAATATGTTGGGGCAATTCATATTTAAATATAAAAAATCAAATTCTGAAACGATAACCAAAAATTTTTTACTTTCCTCTTTGGAACGTCCCCTCATCTCATCCCTTAATTGTTACAAATTTCGGACTGCTCAGTTAGTTATTAAAAAAAAATTTTTTTAAAGAACGTCACTAGTTTTCAAACCTTACAATAACTTGTATGCCGTCCTTTCGTTGGTACGATTCGTTATATTTTTGTTATTTTTAAATCTGTTAAAATATAAATAAGGAAATAATAATAAACAGTAATAATGAATATCCAGTTTATTTATTTTTATACAACACCTAAAATGATGTATTTACTATATGAAATTTACAAAAGTATACGCATACCATCATAATTAATTTTGAGTAAAAAAAAAAAACTGTATAAAACATTAATTTCGGCACCATATAATTTTAATGTGTCCAATGTTAAAATAGATTCACCAAAAATCTTTTAAATCGCTCACTGATTGACTACGATATAATTCAAAGCTTAAAGAACAAATTGGTACACACTTTAAAATCATAGGAATTTTAATTTTGAATGTCTCAAGGATACCGAAGCCACGGTATCCAGACTCGAACACTGCCGGTGGAGGTAGAATTCATAGCGGATCAAATCTCGACATTCACATTCTACCTAGAATAGATTGGAGAGCTGCAGATAGCTCTGATTTTCAGAGCAAATAATATACATCAGAATCATGATACAACCAAACTTCTTTATAACGCTATCCACAGAAATGGATGGCTATAACCGGAACATCGTCATAACTAGGAAGTAGTACAGACATAAACAATTAAACTGATTTAATTTAATAAAAATTATTGAATGAGTCCGATGATGGTTATTGTTAATATAAAAACAGTATAATTGTTAATAGTCTTGATTAAAATATAATTTTCTAATTGCTTTTAAAATTTCGTATAGCATATGAAACACGTTCGGAAGAACTTGAAAAATAGTGCAAGATAATTATTAACTGCTTCATTTACTTCATGTTCCACTATTTTCATTTTTTAATCCTTTTATAATTAACTGAATAATCATTACTAAATAAACTGTATGCTTATTTGTTATGGCAGTATATTTTTGATTTATATTGAATTTATTCAACAATTCCATTATATAATTTTATAACAACTATAACCATAATAACAATGGAAATTATATTTTAAATCATAAATAGCTTTTTTAGTAGTAAGAAAATACTGTTCTTATCAAATTTAATAAAATAGAAAGGATCAGAGTTTTATAATATATTAATACCTTCTGATAAAAAGTTATTTTTCCGTATACATACTAAGGTAAAACTCGTATGTCGGTAATAAAAATTGATACTGTAAGTGTACAATCGTATAATACTATAAAATATATCATCCACGGTGATGGAATTTCATGGAAGTAAACGAAAAGTTACAGATGTGGCAAGGACATATAAACAAACTTCGAATTGACTAAGGTATGAATTTAACTTACTTTTTCATCTTCCATGGCACAATAACCCGATGTGGACTTTAGACTCCTAGATAAGATTTCGCCAGATGTTCGGTCCTGCGCCACCGCCATTTTACTATTCCCACCTGAGCCACACAGTCCTCCAATCTCTACTTCTAGCTTGGTAGAGGCTTCCTTCTTGGATTCCTTTCGGAGTATCATCTGTATTCATTCAGGCAACTAATCCAGTTCAGCGAAGACGTCCGATCTTTATAAGTTTGATTATGTTTATTCCTCAAAATAACTCGTACATTTTCACGACTTTAGGTGTTCTCTACTGGTCACCGGAATCCATAAAATATTCTTTGAAGAATCTTTCTCTCAAAAATCTCAAAGATAACATCACTAGAATATTATACCATGATTCTCCAATTTACTAATTTTCTTACCAAATCAAAAATCCCTTAAGCTGTACAAGTGCAGCAAAAGCGAATGCACCCATCCAAAAAAGTGGTTTATTTTTGCGATGATTGTAAAAATGTTTATGTATAAGAAATTTATTTGTACTGTCTGACCTATATAATATTGTATTATAGTAGACGTATGTTTAGTGACAACACGACAAGGGGGAAGACTAGGGGGATATATCCGCTGCTCATGCGCCGGTACGGCGACGGGCCGGCATTCGGACGGTGGCCCACGCCAAGGCAGCACCTAGACAGGCATGGTGAGTACTAACTCAGCTACGTGGAGGAAACCGAATCTCCTCTACAGTCGAGGAAACTTATTTAAATATCTATCTGTCTTATGGTAAATTTAATGTGTTGTAATAGTTGTTGCCAAGGTTGGAGGGGGTAGACGAGCACAGCAAAGGGATGTCGCTGCATATGCACAAAACTGCACGCTTTTTTGCATTTTTAGAAAACTTTTGTCCGATGCCAACCACTGTACCATTGCACACTGTAAAATTTATGTTTTTTAGTATTCGAAAATAATTGCTTCCTCTCCAAGTTATGCTTTTTCATAATAAAATGCAAATGTGATATACACTTTAAGACAAAAAATTGTTTTTCCCAATTATTCCAAAATGTAGGTATACTTTACTAAGTTGTTACCAGTATTGAAATGACTAAAAAATTTAGAAAGAATATCTTATAAATTTAAAAATGTATAATATATATTTCTAAAATTTATTCAGCTTCATATTCTTTTCAACTCTTATGAATATGACAAGAAAAATTGTTACTACCATCTTAATCGCATATAATAAAAAAGAACATAAAAAATAAACATAATAAATAAACCACAATAAAAAAAAATATCAAGGGTAATATTAATGCTAATTATAAAGAAATCAAAAACATTGAAAATTAAACCGAAAGCCTTATATAGTATATCCATTAAAAAGTAAAAAAGAGATATTAGATTATTCATTTGTCTCAAAATAAATCCTCGTTTTTACCAACCAAAAAAAAATGTATCTACTTCTAAAATTTGTAAAAGTTCTAAAACATAAATTCATAATAAATCGAATAATAGCAATATAAATGTTCTATTTAAATCTTTGAACATGGTCCGGAAAAACAATTATATGACGTAGTTTAAAAAAAATATATATAATGTAGTACATTATATATTCCTTCGTACAAAAAAAAAAAAGGAAACCATAAATAATTTTTTATTGGTAAGAAAATTGTTTTCTTACTAAATATAAGATAGAAAGAATCGAAGTTTTATAATATAAAATTAAATTTAAATAAAAAATTAACAAAAAGTGATTTCTTCGTAAATTCATTTCCAAGTAAAAACGCTTGTGAGAGACTAAAATGCCCATTATACAAATTAAATTTGCATTTTTAACCAATGCAAAAATATATATGATCATGAAATAAAGAAATATAAGCCTCTAAGCTGTGATGAAAATTAAATTAAAGTGTAAAGAAAAAAAATATCGAATTATTATCCGTTAATTTATGATTCTAATAAATAAATAAATTCATGAAATAAAAAAAAACGATTATCGCGACAGAAAGTATAGAAACAAAATCCACATTTTTGAAAGGTGTTAAATATTTGGACAAAACGTCTCAGTGAGTAACCATGAACTCCTAAAGTCATTTCTGACATATTTATTAACAATGCATTGATGCCCACAATTTTAAATCACTTACTATGGGCAAATAAAGAAAAAATATAGTTATGTTAAAAAATAAAATCTATTTCGTGATATATCGTGAACCCCCTCACAGGGTACACAGACAAATTAAGGGTGCTTTTGGAAAACAAATTAAAAAGCATCAATTTATTATAATAATTCAGAAACTATTATTTCATTATAATCATAACTATTATTAACGTCAAAACCATGGGAATTGTATTTCTGATATTATAATATTTTTCAATGTATTATTAAATATTATCAATTTTAAGTGAAAAAACATAATAATAACCCTGTAATATTTAAGAAATAATACTGTTTTTATTTTCGTTGAGAACTAATGTTGTCTTTCATTTACAATGTTACTTCGTTTAGTTTTGAAGTAAAATAAAGTAAAATCATCATGACCGAAGAGATAAAAAAAAAAATCCATTGAAAGGTGTTAAAAATTAAAGTATCTTGGACAAAAGTCTCATTTAGCAGCCATGAACCCCTATATTAAGTAAATTTACTTTTACGATAAAGAAATAAAATTAATTTCGTGATATATTGTGACTTTTCTCACTGGGCATACAAACTCAGGGGGCATTGCTTGGGAAAACAAATTTATTACTGTCATTCATACACTCTTTTTTCATTGTAATTATCTAATTATCATTTTTATATTAATTAACTACGATTAACAACAAAAGGAAATGAGAATTTGGTTATTAATCGGTAATTTTGGTCAATGCAATATTAATTATAAAAATTCAAATTCAATACAAAAACAGTATTATTTTTATTTTTGGTGGCATCTAATTTTTTCAGTGATTTCCAAAGAAATTTTTTCAATTTTCTTAGTGTTAGGAAATAAAATTAAAGAATAAATCATCACATTACTCTTTAGCAAGAGTGAATAAATTTAAGTGAATAGCACAACGACAATAAATGAATACAATAGAACATAACTCGATAGTTTCAGAAAACTCAACTAAAATTCTATTTGAATAAAACAAAACAATATATTTATAGACACGTTTAAATAACAAATAAAAATTATTTTTATTTTCGATAATACTAAATTAAATATGAAATTGATTATTAATTTTTAAAATTATAATTAAAATCAAAGTGATTTATTTTTATGAATTATAAAAATTTTCTAAATAAGATACACAGCGTAGATAGCTGTGTATGTAGAAACCCAATAAAGTCAGCCATACCGCTCTGAAAATAGTCTCTCCCTTTTTATAAGTGAATTCCTCATATTCAACATCGCACTCAGACAATTTCAGACATCAAAAAATGTATCAGAGGTAAAAAACTCATAAAGTTAATCTGTACCTAAAAATCCATTTTAAACAATGAATGTTTTGACTGTTAATTTATGATACTCTTTTTATAGAAATCAGATTTTATATTATTGAATGCAATGAGTTTATTGATTATTGAATGAGTTTCTTCATGCAATTTCATCCATATCAAATATTATACTTTAATCAAATAACTAACAACTTTTCAACCGAGAGTCTTACGTGGAATCAAGTAATTTGAATAAAAAAGAAAAAAAAAATTAAAATAGTATATAACAAACATAAACTTAAAAAGTGTTAGTCTTTTTATAAAATTTAGTTTTCAAGCACGTTTATAATAATTTTTTCAGTCGAAATCCTTTTTTTTTTTACAATCGATAATGCCTCTTTTAAAAAAAAAATTTAAAGAGACATCTTCTATGCATTGCTTTGGTTGATTTATATTTTTTTTTAAGAAATTTTTATTTCAAAAATCTGAAAAATCGAAAAAAAATAAGTTACTGATCCTTTAAAAAGTTATCTTAAGCAGATATATTTTAACTCTGGGAGATGAAATATAATTATTGGATTTAGCTGACGAATTAGTCTTTTTAGGCTGATATATAGATACTGTTTGTTATTTCAGTTTTAAAATGGTTTATTCTACAAATTGCCGACCTAATATAGCAAGAATTTAAAGTAAACAAAAATCACAAATCACTCATTTAATGTTGTAATTCGATTAAAACTTACGGGATCATCTGAAATCAATGATACAATATTTTGAATATATAATGAACCTAAAATTTGGAATATATCGTATCTAAAATTTCGTGAGTCTTGAAAAAATAACATCTTAGACATTTATTAATTTGTTGAGATCCTACTGAGTAGTAACTTGAAAGAGTTTACAAAGCTACTACTTCATAATTTGTTTTTAGCGAAATGATATAGAAGTATAAACTTAATAACTTACTTTTTAATCTTAATTAAAAAGTACAGTAAGCGCAAGATTATCAAATAAACTTAATTAGTTAATTAACAAACTAGATGTATAATTGGCTATATTCTTCCTCCAACTTTAAACATTAAAAAAAGAAATAATTTTTAATAAGAAAAAGTAGAAACACGATAGAATCTCGTCTCGATGTTATCTTTTTTTATTCCAAATTGGTTCATTCCATGCCTTTCCCGATAAGGTGAACGTCAAATTTATTTTTATCGTTACGTTTTATTTTTAGTTGACAGGGTTATTTCCAATTATGATACCTGCGTATGAATTATTATTCACCAAATATAAACAATTGTAAATTTTTTCAAAAATTACCTAAAAAAAGTTTTTAACAAATCTGTAATAATGACTCTAACTAAAGCTGTAGATTATTATTGAATAGTACCTATTGAAGTATAAATTTGACAGAATATTGAACTTAATTAAGATAATCAAATTAAATTACGTCTTCCGTAACGACAAAAATATGAATATAAATTGAAGACTTCAGCGACTTGGATTATTTACGAATTGAAAAAATAATAATAACAGCAAGAAAAACTTGAATATAATTCAATAATAGTGAATAACAATAAATATTTGTATTTAACTACATTAAAAGAAGGAATTATAATTGGTTAGAGCAAAATGAGTTATTGTGGAGTGACCTAAAGAAACCCGAAGTAATTTTACATGTTATTTATTTATTTTTTAATTTCAGTTTTAGTACTTTTAGATAGTAATCAAGTATCTATATAATATAATATAACCAATGTGCAAATCGAATTTAAGTATTAACTTTTTACCGACAGTGATTTTATCGATTTTCGCAAATACTCGTAATTATAATTAAAGAAAGGGTGAGTTCTTAATATTACTTGGTAATAGTTGAAAATGATGTATTCAAATATTATTTTCAACTTTTAAAATTTAAAAAAATAAAATATGATGATGTTCAAATGTGAACTGATATTGAAATATTATTTGATTTAATCACCTCCTTGAACAACCTTTGTTCAAAAAACAACACTAGCTTAAAAATTACTGTGCCCCAGAACCCTCTATGGGTTATAGCGAAAGAGATTTTCATTCTCATTTTTTCATCTGATAATGTTATTTATGGAAATTGATATATTTTACATACAAGAAGCATTTAATAGAATATACATGTAAGAATTAAGATATAAATGTGAATTTTTTTAAACATTAATTAATGTTTAATAAATAATTTTTATGATTATGTCTAGACAAAGGATGGCTGATAAGAGGCTTAGGTACGATTTTAATATTACTGATATAATTAACATGTTATTTTAACTTCCGCGTATATATAAAAAAAAGAAACTATAGATACCGGTTAAATTTTGCATTTTTTTTTTTTTTTTTTTTAGAATATTCTAACGCAGGACTTAATTTATAATATTTGATTGCATTACTTGCTTGATAGGACAAATAATTCGTGTATTTTATGCTTTCGTGTTACTCCAGATAACGAATTGTCATGATGAATGATGCACAATTGTAAAATATGCTACTAAGATTAAATACAACAATAAGACACAGCTCATTCTTAATTCTTAAGTGCTCATCTGTCTTCATAGTTTTTCCGGTTCATGTCATAGTCCTTGTACATGGGATATGGAACGGAAAGGAACAAAGTCCATTCATCATCTCTGATTTAAAAATCTTAGGTACTTAAATCTATACAAATAATGACCTATAAAAGGAATTTACTGTTCTCTTCATTGTTCCTAATTATCAGTCATGTTTTCATGCGTTTTTCTAAGGGATGCCGTTATCATTATCTGCAATAATTATCCAAAATTATTTATATTGACTAATGGGTATGATTTATTTTTTTTTAAATTTTAGAATTAGATTTCTTTTCTAAAGGCTAATTTACCAAATAGGAGGTGAACATTCATAAACTATAACCATTGAGTGGTCATACTATATAGAATGGTGTTGTGTTATGTTGATCTCATTATGATAATAATGATTTAGATAAATATGCGAAACAGTAATGCAATAAAATATCTAATATGATATTTTTATCGATTAATTATTTAGTGAGCAGTAACAATTTTATGTTGTATTGCTTAATCTCTTATAAGTAAGTCTGTCTTGAGAGTAACATCTCGTCGGTCAGCATCCCAAGAGAAGTTCCGTCATCTTCCACAGTCCAGAAAAAAATGTCTTAAATCAGTTTATCGTCAGCGAGTGTCCACCCAGAAGTTTCGAAGTCTGTCTCGTCTCCTCCGTACTTGGAGAAAGAGCACACCCACTTTACCACAAGAGAGTGGAGTTCTACCGTTATCTTTTATCTTATTTTCCTCTTCTTGTTTCTCTTCTATTCTCCTTTGGGAATCTTCTTCACGAAGGCTCGTCAGTTGCTTAAGAAAAACCACTCAAATTTCTTTCTAAAGCTACCTGTTTACTACTTCAAAATAAAAAGTATTCAAACCATTCGATACATAGCAAATCTTCAATAAAAATAGAATTCGAAAGATACATAAATAGTAATATCATTGTTTAAATAATAAAAATGTTTTCTGTTACGATAAAGGATTATACTATCCCTTATGTTCATAAGATAAAAATATATTTTAGTAGTGAATACATTTTGGAGCTTTTAATTTTAGCCAGAGAAACAATGTTAAATTTAATTTACCGAGCATACCATATTGTTTTGTTTAGTGTGTAAAAACATAACAACAGAAACATACTTTGAACATTGTAAATAAATAGAGATTTCAAAATTTTTACCAAATTACAATAGTTACTCATCCTTAGACAGCTAAAATGTTTTATACCGGAGTATTGTATTTATTTACATTCAGGTTTAATTCATCTGAAATTTGCTTTTATTTAAGATTGATACACTGCTAACATGCGTTTGAAATAATTTTATTTGTGAAACAGTAAATATAATAACTGTTCAAATAAAACTGTTCAGAAATCTATTCATTATTCCTATATTAAAAAATATATGTGAGTCATTAAAAAAAAAATACAAATTTAGGACAGAGATCATAGTATCTGTGTGAAATTTCCAAAACGTCATTTATAAGTCTCCAGCACTACTGAAGCAGATTACCGTCAAAACAATGATAACCTATTTCACAGAAATTCTAGTTCTAGTTCCCTTGCGAATACGATTTTATGAGAGTGATAAGTGAGTGTAATTTCACTCATATCTCGCTTATATAGTGATATTTCCTGAAATGAGAGTTTGATTCACCTTATATTACAGCCAATTTGTGTGATCATAAGGGAGTTAGATAATCTATTATTGCTGTTGATGAGAGACTCACACGAAATGGTCCTCTTCAGTGCAATCCCCAAAACCTATCTCCCTTACACCTTCACCAGGGAGGGATATAGAATTTGAGTGAGGAAA
>NW_027106004.1:215839-228266 GCF_000696795.3 Halyomorpha halys
TAAAATTGGTTAGCTGGTTTGTCTTTACCACTTTTAAATAGTGTTCAGATAATACAATGACTATTATTTCTTTTTTTTATTCAGTTAATTTGTATGTTAAAAAATATTTATTAATTCCCCATGTTCTCGTCGTAACTCCTCGGAATCCAGCAGTCGTAACGAATTTCTTTTTCTATGAATATGACTATTATCGTGTAACATATTTTCTGGATGTTATTATTTTATCACATTATTACCTACCATATTTTTCTTTTCTTTTTAAAAGTTTATTTCATTCAAGCCCATTTTCATTCTTTTTTTTTGCTTTGTTAATGTATAGATCGGGACCTGTCCGTGTTTTACTTCAGGTATCCTAAATGTATGTTAAAAATAATGTTTAAAATGGTGTGGAAAAAGGGTGGTTGAAATCCGTGAGACTTTCTGCTCATTAATAACACTTATATTTCTTTCTAATAAAAGTATGATTCTCTGGAGGTGCAACTCGTGTTAGTGTGTTTGTTTAATGCGAACTATTATAATGTTAAGTATAAATTTATTTCTGAGGGTGGTCTCATAAATAAAGGAATATGGCTTATCTGGTGACAGGGTTGGAAGTCTCTCTGTCGTGGTTACTTCTGCGTCCTATGGGCGCTTCCCTCGTCCAGGTGTGCGGTGGACGAAATAGTGAAAACCATGTGCTTTTTGTCCAGAGTTCGTAAAAAACGCCCCTCTCGATCGGTGGATAGCCATGATGTCCTGAACTCTTGTCTGATAGTGGCGGCAGGCCAGGTCCTAGCTTGCATGGTGCATTGTTTGGGGCGGCATTGCAGTCACTGTGTCTTCGGGGTCCTGGGGTGTCTGCGGCGAGGAGGGCATCTGGAAACCCCGACTGATTCGGATTATGTTGTCAGTTAACATTTGAGTAAGATAATATCATGATAGATAAATTTTCAAGTTATGAAACCAAAGTACTGTAAAAGTCCAATTATAAAAGATTATTAGAAAAAATTGAGAATTAAAACGGTAAACTATTTCGGAGTTAATATACAACAAATTCCAATTTCTAATTTTGCTTTGCTTACGTAAAAACAGAAGAATTCTAAACTATACTTTTTTTTTTAATCTTGAGTACAATATATAAAATGACATTTAGCATTTGTTGAATTTTGTGTTTTTTCTATCTTCCTCATTGTTACTATACCTCCCTTATCATAATAGTGTCAGTCATGATCTTATGATTTCTTAAGAAGTAATTCTATGAAGGTTTCTTTTTCAACATCATAAGTAGCCCACCTAGGAGCAATTAATGAGAAAAATCAATTTTTTCGCCGTGATATTAGAACCATGAAACTTGTATGAAATGGTAGTGTGGCTTATGTACAAGAAATCAATATGTAGAAAACTTGGAATCAGAAGCTAAGTTGTCTATATCCCAAAACCATTTTATGTTAAGAGAATTTTGATGTTATATTCCCTAATTATTATTTTTTCGTTTTATATTTAATCTGACTAGATTAGAGGTTGTGTGTTGCTTTTCTGGAATTATGAAATATTAGAGCAAAATTAACAAACCTCATTTCTTTAAATATGCTAGCAATCGGCGATATCTTAATCATCACTCTGATTTTATTCAAATATATATACATTTGTTTTTGTTTGTGTGTGTTTTGTTTCGAGATCTATGAGGTGGCCCAGATTAATTTACGTCATCAACAATCTAATTGGATCATGTGAGGTATCTCTAAATGTTCCAGGATATTGATTCACTAAAATAAATTGAAAAAAAAAATTCAGGATGGGCAGGGTAGCTGGTGATTTAATTAGAATCACGCTCGACCACCAGATTTTTACCTACTTTATAAAAAGTATTAGGTATAGAAAATAAGATAGGCGAGATCACATATCAATAGATTTTTATTACAAAAATATTGATTGTCAATGAATAATTTATAAAAAGTCTATTATACATTAAACAATTAGATGAGATTCGTTTTTAATGGTGAGGACTTTTCGAATACTATCTTGTGTGATGTTGGACATTGGACTTATGGTGGCTTTCCTCTAGGCTGTTAGCATTAGGCATTAGAATAGAAAATGCATTAAATTTTCTTCTTTTTGGAGGTTGTAAGCAGTGCATAGTGCATCTTCTGCATTTAGTATATAACTTAAGCGATGTTAACATATACTGAATTTGTTCTTGGCACTCAGCAGCAGTTAAGAAATAACACTCGAAGATTTAGGTTTGACCTAGAAGAATTCAATAATGCGTCTTTATTGAGGAGTACAGGGTTGTTTATGTTGATGACTGCTAGCTGATTATAAATTTCTGCATCAGTAATTCTAGCCTATGACATAATGATGGACATAGAAACTATGCGTGTTTAACTAGAACTAAGCGATTGATCCAAACAATAATATGATAAGTATTTATATGAAACAATACATTATTATACTAAGTCTACATTTTTTATCCATTGTAATTATATTCAATACGAATGCAATGCAGTCATTAAAGAATTGAATGAGTCTAGAACGATATGGCATAATTCTTGCGTGGAATGCATGGAAAATGAAAAGAACTACTCATGGCATTAGCCAGGGTGTTTGAATAGAGAAGGGTATGAAAGTCCGATTCACCACTCCGTGAATAGGCTGTGGTGAATAGTCCTCTAGAAGACAAAGGAAGCCATTTTGAAAACATGAACGCTCCATATTGGATTTTAATAAGATTCTGGACATAAGTCTACCATCGTAGAAAAAAAATTCAATTTAAAGATGATTCTGTCATAAACCTTGAGTTTTTAAAACTAATGTTTAAGGAATTATATAAACTTCCGTGTTTCTTGTTCTCATGATGACACTGGTGCTGTGAGATTGTACTATTAGAAATGCAGTGGTAAAATACAATCAACGTCAAAACTGATTTTTTATTATCATTACTTTATCATTTATTTTATCATGTTGTCAAGATAGCAGTGTCACGTATCAAAACGTATCTAATTGTGTCATTTATTATTAACTGAATGATTCTCAATGGGTTCAAGGCACTGAACAATACAGGTCCCTCAAATTTGAAGAATTATTTTCTTTTTAACAACTATTCTGTTATCAATAAAAATCATCAACTAACAAGTTAAAATCAGTAATTTATTAAATAATTAAAAATTAACATTTTTTTTTATAAAAATGAAAAATAAGAGTATTAGAGTTGAAATTAGTCATAAACTTTCTTAATTAACTTGGATGGGCTGCTGAGGAATGCTAAATGTTAAAAGCTGACAATGTTAGGGCAGGACGCAAGAAAAAAGTTGATTCCAAAACACAAATAATTAATACCAACTCAAATAAATGACTACAGTTACACCGGCTATAAAACTTTAAATCCGCTAAATACAACGACAAAAAAAATCCAAACCAATCTTAAAAGACATCAAAATATTTTTTTTAAATTATTTATTGTTATTTACAACTTTATAAAAATATATACAAGTAAATTTGTTGTAGGTGAAATCATACAAACATGTGGAGAATCTATCCATTGATAGAACTCAAATAACATTTCTATAGGAGAAGATCTCGAGGCCAATTTTACCTATCTTTTCAGAAACAAGTGGATTTGGGTGGTTGGGAAGTTTATCATTGAAGGAATATCTGGTTCGGGCCAAATCGGCAACATATGGGACATTGAGGTCGTAACGGAGGACTTGATTTGTGACAAAGTAAGGAGCATTAATGATTTTCCGAAGAATTTTGGACTGTAAGGATTGGATTCGAGAGGAATTTGATGGTTTAGTGGAGCCCCAAAGCTCAACTCCGTATGTCCAAATAGGCCTTATAATGGTCATGTAGATGAGTCTTTTGTAATGGATTACATCAAAATTAAATGAAAAATCGTATCACAACAACCGAAGTAAAGGGATAATAAATTGGATGTAACCTGCAATCCCTACCTTCCGTGTTCCTTTAAACGAAGTAAAAGTATATTATTTTTGTCGAAAAAGTACTAACAGTAAATCATTTCGTAATTTTAGCAGGGTACTTGGAAAACACACGTTGAGTTATTGCTTTTGGATAAGCTAAAATAATAATTACTTCACCAAAGTTTATTTCTTTAAGTATATCACTTTCTATCGGCATTAGTATTTAATTCAATAAATCTTGACTATAAATAAAGCATTTCGTAATTATGATTGTATAATTGTAAATCAAAGGTATATTTCTTGATTTTGATTAGCAAAATCATGAATTATTTCAAAGTCTATTTTTTTGAGGACATTATCCGTCCATCATAAACTGATCGTAATTCTTAATTCATTTTTGAAACGTTAAAATGTATCAACACAGAATCCAAAGAAGATGGCGAGGCTCTGTGCACATAACATAGTGTACTACTAACATTGTTTCATAATATTTACATTTGTTAAATAAAACAAAACTAGTATAACACTGACTGCGAGTTCACTCCGCTCCTTATTTATTGTGGAGTTCAAGGATTCTTCGTTTACTGTGTAGTTCGCATTTTTAAATAAATGTATTAATCTAAATAGCTAAATTAGAATACCCGGAGGACAATAAAAAATAACCCTCCAAGAACTAGGGAGGGGCGAAAGAATATGCACGTGTTGTTCCTAGCTCCAGCAATTTCCTGTCCATTTTCAACTAAAATTAACTAAAAAATTACTTTACTTCAAAAGGACTGTTCGTTCATGATGTGTTTGAGTTTTTAATTGCTATAAACCAGGAAATTTCCAAAGGCTTTAGTATTTTAAATAGCAATAAATAATTAAACGATCAACATATCCTTAATTCAGTTCACAAGATGGCTGAAAACCGCAATAGTACTTCCCAATTCAACAGTTAAATAAAGCAGATAGAGACCGTACATTACTCATAAACAAATCAGAATACGATAATAATGGAATACACCTTAAATATCATTATGTATATTTTTGTTATTATTATTTTGTTCTAAAATCATTAGAATTACCTTTTTTTAAATATATTTTATCAGGCAGGTATATTATATTTGCAATACATTCGATCAAAATTTAAAACTTTGATGGGGATAATTAATTTTACATTCTAATATATATAATTAATCTAGAAACTAAGATTCAATATGATTCTGTTTTATTTTTGATTTATTAAATCTTTCACTTCATTTAAAAGGTTGATTCGAAAGTTTTATTGATTTTAGTTACATACACATAATTACATATTTAACACATAATTTATTTTATTCAATTTGCATAGGCTGACCATTTGTTGAAATCGCATTTGCTTTTCGAATCCCCGGTGTTCAATTGGTCTAATATCCCGATATAGCTATCTCATTACTGTATCAAATAACATGTTTACATTACGTATAGTTAGGTGCACAGTAACTATAGCTTATTGGGTATGGTCTTAAATGGTTCCAAATAATTTATTTCCTTACATAAAGACAGATGATAGAGACGTTTAAACGGTCATAAAAAGCGGTATAAAAAAGAATTTATAAATTTTAAGAGCGAAATTTGGCCTTTTATATCAAAAGTTTATGTTCATCGCTGTGTCACCATGGTTACGTGACTTCTGAATGGTCCTCATGATTGGTTTGAAATAAATAAATAGTAAATAAAGAACTATCTTTTGAGTTTTATTACTCAGGCCAGGTCGGTTGTATATTTGTCTATTTTTATAAGTCTGTATTGAATTAACAACAAGTAGCATAGTGAAAGCTCTCTCATATTTAAAAATAAATAAAGACATTAAGAGTTCCCTGGAACGAAACCAGTGGAATTGTGGAATGAAATAATTACCAAACCATTAATATAATTAATATATATTACATATCAATTTTTTTTCTAATGACGATCAACGATTTTATCGTAATCCTTCTTTCATTACTGATTCAAAAAAAATTTAACGGAATCAGACGGTTTATTGACGGGGCAGAGGAGAGCCTTTTGTTCCCTCCTGTCTTAATCAGAACTGTGATTCATCAAAGATGTCCATTTGCAGTTGTCAGGTAAATCAATCCATGATGAAGAATAATTTATACAATTTTTTTTTAATCTGAGTTTGGCTATTATCAAAACATTCAATTTAACAATTTGGCAATTTTCTTGGAATTTCCAATTCTCGAATTTTTTGCACCAACAATCGTGTATGCTGTCAAAATTCCAAGAATTTAGCAACTTTTGATTCTTTTCTTGTTTTCTTTCTAGTCCGTATCTTTTGAAACGGCTAGTGGTAATAATAAGTATACAATAATAAATGTATATGGATTCAAGAACCATTTAGAGCCAAGGCTCCATCAGAATTTACTTCTTTAGAAGAACAATCTCTTATTGACTTGTCTTGCGATAATAATTTAAAGTTAATATTCGGTAGCAACATCCTATTTGTGCAAATCTAGATATTCGGCGTTTGCGATAATAAAAAGTAAATATCTCTCGAAAATTAACGTTGAACAAGAAATGAGGGTCGCCATATCCAATTTTATTCCGAGATTTGAGAAGTTGTGTACTGAACATCAAGCCCATCCTTCCCATTAATAATTTTAATAATGTCATATTATATCAAATTAAAATAATCAATGGACGGTCAATAAATTGATTGTGAATCCCAAGGAAAATAGTAACTATTTGTTTCTCACTGTTAAATGGGTAATCGCTTTCGAAAAGGAAAGTTTCCGATTTTTCAAGAAAGTCAAAAATTTAGTAAAAATCTCATATATTAAGGCCGCCGCGGAAAAATCCAATTATTTGGGGGGCCGCAAACCGGAAAAGATTGGGAACCTCTAGTCTAATGCATGAACTACACTACGACACTTATAACACCTCAGTCGATAGGCTTAATTGAACAAAAAATAAAATACAATAATAAATAAATCGCAGAAGCCTCCTCCTTTATTTATTAACATGTACAAAAGGACCTATCAACTAAGGCCTTATAAGTTTCGTAGTTCATGCATTAGACCAGAAGTTCCCAATCTTTTTCGGTTTGCGGCTCCCTAAATAATCGGATTTTTTCCGCGGCGCCATTTTTATCATTGTTAAATAATATACTTTAGTGTTTATATATCCAATAATAGATTGATATTTATGAAAAAAAGGTTTTAATTTTTTTTTAATAAAAATAAAACGAAATAATTAATTAAAGTAAAATCTGATACATCTTCAAAGCTTTATTGTTTAGAAAAAAGTTAATTGGTTAAAATTTTCTGGTCCTGAAGAGCATAGAGAGTGACTATTCTATTTTGAAGAACTATTTCATTACTTTTGATAGTATAGTGCAGATTCAATCCCATTTTGTAGAATGATATTTCATCTGAGAGAAATTGAGATTGAAAACAATTGACTAAATACAGGAATCAATGGAATGACTGCTTGAAGCTATTAAAGAAGGTTCATTATATCTTTAGTTTTGCTCCTTTACTCATAACTTTTTTTTTACTGTTTTGTTCAATTCTATTATATTTCTGATCTTGTGTTTATCCATCTAAAAACCGTGGATATTTGGGCTATAGAACAACGAGAAGATTTTATTGTTATTATTATTTCTTAATTTCATTTGATTTGTTTTTATTAATTTGTGAGCTTACTATTGAAAACAGAATGAAATTGAGTGGAGGTTCCTAGCGTTTTGGGTTTCCATTGCATCCTCAGTTTCACAAATTTACTTGATCATTGAGCCTATTTCAAAGTTCTTCATACGGAGAAAATTGAATCTATTTTGAAGCAAAAATATCAAACTTAAAAAAAAAAAAAAATCAACAATGTGAATTCATAATTTTATTTACTTTTTTTTCAGATTGAATTTTAAATGTTTAGCAAAGAATAAGCGCTGTTTGTACCTGTAACATAATACAAATGAGCTTTATGGAATATTCACCTCTTATTTTTTTTTTTTAGTAGATTAATAATGAACAAGAAAAAAACTCAGAAGGATCTACAGATAAAAGAGAACACCTGAAGGATACAGATTGAGGTCAAAACAAGAACTTTATAAGGAACAACATACCTAGAGACTGATGTTAGGGTGGGAAGGCTGAGGTTCAGTGGAAACATGATAAGAATGAAACCTGAAAGACTAAACCATAGAATTTTTCAACGAATCCACTGTTGCATATATTCAACAGGATATTTTAAGCAAGTTAGGGATGATATGGGACAATTGTTTATACAGAGATGAGTACAGAAGGACGCTCAAGGGAGTGAAGGTTCGTGTAGGAAAGAAGCGCTCCAGAAAGGATATTGAGTGGTCTGAGGAGAGAAAACGTAGACATGCAGAGATCATAAGGGACATATAGGAGAAGAAGAAGCAGATGAGAAAGAAGCAATAGAATTATGATATGCGCGTGGTCTTCAAAGCCCTTTCGTGGAAAAAAATAAAATAAAAAAACAATTAGGACGCTAAATGTTAAAAATATAAAAAAAATAAATGATTCCTTTTTCTTTTGTAGTTTTTAATATAATATTTGTATAAACAAATAATTTAAATTGTATCCATTATAGTCTCAAAACCTTTTATTTTCTTTACAAGTCCGACGTTTAGCCCAATTCGGCCATACTCAGAGACAATGCCCTTAATTCAAGGTTTTAACTAAATAATTTAAAAACACGACTTCATGGAGGCTATTCTGCCCAGGTCAATTCAACAATTTCTAACTCAATTTTCACTATTCATTGTTGTGATAAATTTTAACAAATAAGTGACTGTGATAAAGAATTTTAATTTTTGTTTTAATGTGAAAATTACCTTAGAAATTGATGAATTTACCTGGGCAGAATACCCTGCATGAAGTTGTGTTTTTAAATTATTTAGTTAAAACATTGCATTAAGGTTGTCACTAAGGATGCCCGAATTGGCCGAAACGTCGGACTTGTAGAGAAAATAAAAGGTTTTGAGACTATAATACATACAATTTAAATTATTTATTTAAACAACATTAAACAGTCTCAAGAAAGTATTTAAGATTATAAATAAAATATTTTTTGTATTATTTGTAATTCACTCTTGAATAACAATAAATATATATTATTTTATTTTCAATTGTGATAATTAAAAGAATATAATAATTTTAAATAATTGTCAGTTTAAAAAATCAATTCCAGGTTGATTAGACTTTTTTGTTCTTATACAAATTGATTCCGAGAAGAAAAAAAAAATTAAAATTCATTTTCTCATTAAATGATTGAAGCCATCTACGACCGAAGTTTTCATAATGGAAGAGGGAGCTTGGTTAAACTCTTAAAAGATATTATTGGAAAGTTGTGCTGATAAGGGATCGATGAAATCAACTTGGCCGAGTACATCACTTAAATAATGATTTTGCCAAGTTTGCCCAAGTATTAACTTCCCGGCTTCAATACAACCGCTATAACTCTGAGGACACTCCATTGAAGATTCGGACGAAACTCGATCAAATATTCAGTGGAACGAAAATATAAAATTACTACTATACTCACAGACTATTTTTTGTTTTAACTATACTTATTTCATAACTATGATACGAAAATTATATAGTAGTTTGATTTATTTAATTTAAAAAATAAATTCAACATGTTTAAAATGTTTAGATGCACATATTATAAATACAACTATATCCAAGTATTAGTTGATATTTATCCTGAGTATACTCATCTGCAATATATTAATTGACATTACATTTAAAATTCATTTATTAAAAACATACATTAATTTTAAAATGTTGTATAAACTAATATGTTTTTTTTTTTTATTTTGGGCAACATTTATTATTTATATAATTTTTCAAAGTAATTTTTAAAACAAATTTTATATATCTATATATATTGATAGGCAGTAGAGAAGTAAGTCTCAAAATAAATTTATAAACAAAACGCTCCTGCTTACAACAATTTTCAGTTAAATCATTTTATTTAAAAAGGTTCTAATACCAGTGGGTGGGTTTCCTATGAAAATTTGTTCGTAATGACAACCTAATTTCCCTTTCACAGAGCACTGAATCAACTTTTCATTTAAATATCTTTCTTTAATAACGCTTTATGTGTTAATACGTAAATGTGAGCCAGGTACTTTTTGGTTTTATGAAACAAAACGGAAACAACATTCAAATTGATCTCAAAAACGTAGTGATAAGGAATATTATATTGTTGTTCGATTAAGATAACATATTAGATAAGAACAGATAGTTTTACGGATACGGATCCTATCACACTGTAGCTTAGCTTTCTTATTCTAGGAAACATTCCCCGAAAATGTTGCAGGAAAAAATGGTGTAATATAAGAATTGGATAAATATACTCGTAATTTAAATCAGAAAGCCAATGGTGTAATCAATGATTATAAATGGATCGAGTGACTTAGGGAATGATGAAGACGAAAAATATTTGAGCACTTTTTTTTGCTGAATGTAAAGTAATAACTGATTGCCAAATGTCAATTTATACACTATAAAACGTACAATAAGTTCTTGTTATTTTTTTTAATAAATTCAAAAACTTTATGTTAGTATATTTTTCGCGGTTAAATTATTATTATTATCAATTTATGGGCAATAGACCATGGATGCCCAAGTCCTCGCACGATATATTAGTAAATACATTGTATTACTACACGAAGCATTTACTAATACATCGCACGTTTCTTGACGAGTTTTTTTTTCGCAGGGTGGGTTCGTCACTCCCACGCCTATTTTTTATGAGTGCCACCCATTGGCTAAAGAGCCTCACAAATGCCCGGGAGGAGGTTGTCAGTGGGTTTCGCTTGAAACAATCCCAGGTGGGACCGGGGATTCGATCTGAAAACCTGTGGATTGGTAGACTGGCGCGTTACCACGCCGCTACCGCTGCCCCCGTATATATATTCTTTATTGTCTGTGGGCTCCAGGTAGGCTTTAAATCGAACGACTATACAAAGAAATCCAGATATCTGGGATATATCATATAAAAAAAAATCCTACTGTTTTTTAAAGGAAGAATACTTTAAGATTTTTGGAAATTAACTATTGCGTTGTTGTATATTTGCACTGAAGATGGATTTGTGAACTGGAGAATTTAGAATATGACGCAATACGAAATTGCGTGAGGAAAACTAGATAAATATAATTAAGCTGATAGCATTAAAGCGAGTGATATGGGCATGTGAAGATGTGACAACGAACGAAGGCGTACAAGGGTACGATGGAAAAGCAGAAGGGTGGATTATTCTGCCTGACCTTGAGGGCTCGGTTTTTAATGGGATTCAGTAGAGGTGCCTTGTAAATAGACTGGTTACACAGCATCAAACATATTTCTTTTCATTTGTTTTTTTATCGAAACTTGAAAGGATATAATCATCTTTTAATGATCTCCAAAGTATTGATCATTTTTAGATAACCCTCGTTGACAGAAATTATGTATTTCGTATAGCAGAAGCAACTTCTATCCTGGCCGTGACCTGAACAGCAAGATCCGGCTCAAAGGGCGGCTAACTTTAATGGGTTCTTTAGCGTCATCAGAAGCAGCCGGCAAAGAGATAGAGGACTTTACAATTTAAATGCACCCGAAGGACTCCTCATCAGAGTGGACAAAGACGTGGCCCGCAAAGCAAACACCCGCCGTAATACTTCTTGTCCACTCCCGGCTCTTTCTTCATTTTTAATAAAGGCCCCGTTGTCCGTCGAGGGAGTACCGCGGTTTTCATCAACTCGAGGGCTCCGGGGTGTAGGGCGAGGAATTAACCACTTCTTTTCTCTCTTAAGCCTACCATTTCTGAGCTGCATTTTCATGAAAAATGGGGGTTTAATTATGTGGAACACATTTTTATTAGAAAAAATTAATGTCTCGCATCTTTATTCGGGGGTCATTTCAATCTTTCTTTTTTTCATTAAGCAGGAGCAATAGACATCACATTTACGTATGTCTAATCTAATCACAATGTGGCTTGGTTGAAAATGCAATGAATACGGCCTTTTAGATAAATAAGTAGCCAAAAAGCGAGTTGGTCCACAGAAAATTTCTAAATATTTTCGAAAATTCTATTGGCTAGTTTTACCTTTCTGTTTAACAGTAATTTTTTCTCTCCTCATAAAGGAAGAAGTGTATGGTATGATTGCATATAGAAAAGCACGGAAATTTCACGGATTTTTATTTAATACATAATATTATTTTTATTAAATCATAATCACCCTTCATTCCTTAAACAGAACAAAAATTTCAAAATAAAACAGTATAAATTCTAATTACCAATAATAAAAATCTACTTACCGACGTCGTAATATTCTTAACAGTGCAAGAACCTCCATGCATAAAATACAGCTCAAAGATGTATACATCTGCAAATAATTTTAAAAATTACTTCCATTTCTAAAATAAAACCCACTTCTTGTGGTTCTAAAACGCTAGTATAAGAAGTTAAATCACATAAAATTTTGGGTCTATTGAGTATCACAACTTATTAATTTGATCTAGTAGTATGTAGTAAACCGTGATAAGCCAAA
>NW_027106004.1:228316-243678 GCF_000696795.3 Halyomorpha halys
TATATGTATATATTTTTACTTTTGTCCAAAATTGAGATATATGTGAATTCAAACTTCTACCGAAAAGCGTATCTAGGGATCCTAAAACGAATAGTTTCATAAAGTAACAAATTAGAAATTTAGGTATCTTTTTCGGTTTTCGGCCTATAAATCTTAAACAGTGTGGACACTAGTGAAAAAGTTACAATGAAAAAAAATCAAAAAGTTAAATAATGCGTCGTATGAAAACCATAACGCAATCATTTCACTTCTTAGAATTATTACGCTATAGTACTCATACCATAATTTAACTCTTTAATTTATCTAATTATAGCTTTATCACTAGGGTCTACCTTCTAGAATTTATTGGCGGAAAACAGATAAAAAACTGAAATTTCTAATTTATTACTTAATGGAACTAATTTCCTGCTTATTAATAGTTTTAGGACCGCCAGATGCGAGTTTCCATAGTGTTTGAATTTATTTAAAGTATTGCATCTCAACTTTGGGAACAAGTTGGCCTTACATGGTTGATATAACTGTTATATTATATATATATATTTTTAACAGTCGATTATGGGGGATATAATCTCGCACAAAAGACTCCCCTAACTATATACAATGATGTTAATAAATGATGAAAAAAAATAAATAGATAAGAGTAATGCTTCTTAATAAAAGAGGAATGTAAAATTAAAAACAAAAAATAATGATATTGCTACACCTAAATAAAACAAACAATTGCATTCTAATAGTGAAAAGAAACAAGTTAATTTGAAAAAGGGACGAGAGAAGAAAATAGAAAAAAAGTAAAATAAAATAAATAAATAAAAAATAATGATGAATAAATAAAATGAGTAATAATAAAAAGTAAAATTGAGGTAGTGTGACTATGAATTAATTTTATATTTATTAAAGTTTATAACAGAATGTCCTGCAGCAGTCTGGGCTTCAGTCTTCGGGTTGAGGTTGGGTTTCCCAGGTTGTAGGTCACAGCTCCTTTAACAGTCGCAACTGGCAATGGAACTTCATGAACCATTTTTTTATGTAATCCTCTATTGACTCTATATGTAATCCGCAATGCAATTGGCTATTTCTTACGAACCATGTAGCATTAACTGCGATTCTTAGGACTTTATTTTGAAAAGATTGTAGTTTTTTTCTTTTCGTGAAGGATGCCACTTCCCAGACTTCACAGCCGTACATTAACAGTGGCCTGAGAATTGTTTTAAATATAAAAACAGTTGTTTCTGGTTTTAGTTTGGAATTTCTGTTTAGAACAGGATATAGCATAATATTTTTATTTGATTTTATACTCATTTTTAACAAGTTTTAATTGTACTAAGGAACATCCGACTATTTTATTATTAGTTAAATTAATTATATAAAGAAAAGACAAGGTGTGCAAATATTTTCTTCGGTCACTGTATATTTTAAATCAACTTGAGAGTTCTAATTACTTCCATTTTTTAATTAAGTAAATGTAACCCAGGTAACTTTTTCGATCCACGTTGACCACGGTAAAATGGACTTTGGTTATCAGCAGAGCCCAATGATTAACAAGGGATATAAACATTACTGCTCCACACGAGAGGTAGACCCATGTTGGTCCCTGACGACCCATGATCCGGTAAACGATGTACCTATGATTTACGGCGACTGAATCAAGTTGAACCCTGGGGGCATGGTATCGGGTAGCCACCGTGTCATCAATTTAGTCCTATCGCTGAGCTTACTACCTCCGTTCCCTTCCAATATATCCTCCACCAAATATAGTGGGTTAGTCGTAAAGAAGTATACGGAGAATCAACAGGTATGTTCCAGATACTTAAACAGATATTACTTTATCAAAAAAGGTTCCTAAGCTTGAATTATAAATATTAAATAAAATCAGGTGCTTAACTATCATCATTACAGTAATAATAAAACCACGAACAGATCAAATAAATCAACTTTACTGAAAAATATTTTAACATTATAATTTATTTTAATTGGTAAAGCTACGGTCAAAAGAAAACAAAAAATAGTTAATAACTATTTATTTACTGAGGGTTCGCCCCTTTGTTGAGCTTCGTCTGAGTTATTTCAGTTAAGATATTTGTAAACAGTGACCAGTTACACTATTAAGAAACCTTTCAACTGGAACAGCCTTGATGAAGCTCTACAAAGTGGGGCGAAACATCGGCAAATAATCTGAAATAATACGGTCAATCATTAATATAAATAAAATAATTTTGCATGTATATATTTTTAAACACACGAACAGACACAAGGTATTTGCTATTAAAATATTAAAAATCAAAGATCCACAAGGATATTTTTAATAAATAGATAAATAATTTAACATACAATGAGCACTATAGAAAATCATATACCAAAACTAATGTTGGCTAAATGAAGAAATTTCATTTGTAAATCATTTGACATTTAGTCATTAGTTCATGTCTTCTCACTAACTATTGTCCGTTAAAATATCATCGCAAGAAGAAAACAGAGGAAGATTTCGTCGTCTGTTCTAGGAAAAGGCTAAGCATATTATTCGTGAATATAAAACACTTTTCTTGTACAGATTACAATACTTGAATCAGGAAATAATTAAACCTGAAGACATTACCAGAATCTATCCAAAGGACTTGATAGGCTTCCTCAGAAGCATGAAATTCCTATTGGAATTATAGACTTTATAGAAACTTCACCTTACAAAAATACCAAATGAAACAATTATAATTATACAATTCATCAAAATGTTTAAAAAACACCAGTTTTGATTAACAGTGGCAGTTCTTCCATAGAATATTAGAACTTGAGTTTTATATAATTTATACTCTTACATGCCTGCTTATAATTATAACATCACAATTGATTTTAGTACTCGCCTCGATTTTAGTTCACAAAATTGGTAATTTGTGAAAAAAGGGGCTGTGTTATTAATACTAGGGGTTCCGTCCCTAGGACGATTTTAATTTTCTCCCTCTTCTTCTTCCTCTCTCACTCAACATAATATTTATTTATTCTTAAATTTATTATTTATTCATGTCCTCCATTTTTGTTATTGTTTAAATTATTAAAGCTTTACTCATAAATTTTCTACAGATGCAAGCTAAAAATGAACAGGGAGTAGGAGGTATGCAGAACCCGATTCATTATTATTTTATTATATTTATTTTTTCTTGGTCAGCTCTACATAACTTGTAGCCCCTAGCCTTCTCTATGGGTGCCTATCTTGGATAACTGCTTTCCAGTTTGCTGTATGCAGTTCTTTCGCATCTTTGTCTATCCATCTGGTCTTCCAGCCTCTTTCCAACCACAGTGACATTCATTGTTGTGTAAAGGCTTCCTGTTGGAGAGCTACATGCCCCATCTTAACCTCCTTGTCTTCTTGTCATGAGACATTGACTGACCAGTCTCTACAAGCAGTTCACTGTTAGTTCTTCTCCTCCATGTGTTAAGGCTCTGATCACAGATCGCTCCTGTAATATGGGGGACTATCCTTTCAAGTTTCTCAATTCTGCTTTATATGGTCCTGTAAAGCTCAGGTTTCGCAACAATATATTAGAGTTGACATTGTACATCCTTAGCTTCAGATTTTTATAACGTCATAAATTAAAAATCAATTTCCCAGGTACGATGTAAGTCGAGTGCCTGTATACCAGGATGTTAAGGTTATGTCTCAACTACCTTGGCTATAAACGTTCGATAAAAGCAGATCTTTGGTGGAATATAAATTAAACTAGAAAAATAGTTATATCTTACTTTGTGGATTAATAGTGTGTACTAATTATATCAAATCTCCAATGTCTTTCATAGTACTAGTAAACAAAATAAAACGTTGGAAAAAAAAATTATTATTTATAAAGGTTGTGATATTTTTGACGGGGAGTGCATATCAGATAAGTCAAACATGCCCTCGTTTCCTTGATGACGGCAAGAAAACAAGACGAAACAAAACCTCATTATCGGCCCCACCTTCGTTCATTAAATACATCGATTTTCTCTTAGCAACACGGTGAAGCTAAGCTTAAGGAGAAAGTTTTAATTAATATCGCCGAAGAAGTAAAAGCCAACTTTTGTCTTATTTTTTTGAATCTCTTTCACAATCAGATAGGACACACAATAATTTTTAACTTTTAAGTGCCTAGAGCCTTAACAAAGTTCTTTGGAGCCATAAAGCCGTTACTCAATTACCGGATCTAAGTCCTCTAGCCTTTCAGAACTTCGTTTTAATTGGATGCTCATGGTCGATCAGGGTGCAACCTGAAATATAGTGGAGTGTGAAGGTTGTTAACAATTTATCAGAACATGATATTAAATAAAACACTTTCTTTCTCAGGCTAACCTAATCAACCAAGCTCTAACACTCGAAAAATCCTTATATCCTTAATTCACAGATGATTTTTTTTTTAAATTCAATAATTCATTAGAAGATTCTTCTTAACGTCGGTATGAAAAATATAAATCTGGTACGTTGCGAGCATCACACAACTTCCTCGTTCGTTTTACAACAAATATTTTTATAGTATCCACTGTAGCAATACTTTACCTTAATCATTTTCCAAATGAGCATTTCAGTTGACGAATTGAATGACTGCAGTTTCAACATTTTTCAGAAAATAAATTTTAATAATATTTCTAGTAAAAAACTTTTAACATATTTCTTATGCGTACGTCCGGCAGAAATATAAAAGTATACCGATTTACTAATACTATACATTCTGGTCTTAACCATTAATTTAGTGCTAAATTCTTAAACTAATACTGAAAGTACTAAGAAAAAATGTATGAAGTCAGTCATCCACTTTTTTATTTATTTTTTTTCATCCACTCAATTAAAAAGCTCGTACATAGGTTAGGTGAAATTAAAAGGTATGATAATGCGCTTGGTAGTTTAATCTTGTAAGAACAAATCTGTTGTTAATGCGTTTTCTTCGTTCCCCATTACCTTCTACGATTTTCTATATTAAATATTATTTAAATTAGTTTTTCTCGTTAAAAAAACATTTCCGTAAATAAGAGTTGTGAAATTGATTTATTATAAACCGTCAAAAATATAAGTCTAATTCACAACTCTAATTTCCGGAAATGTATTTATAACCAGAAAAAAACATTTTTTTTTCTCTTATCTTCTTGAGTTAATTATTAAATCCTCTCATATTTTGTATTTAACCATTTTTCATTACGAGTAAAAATGTAAAATGGTTCGTTATTTCAAATAAACAAATTCAAAGGCAAATTTTTTTTTTAATTTTTCATTTATGTCCTGTCAGATTATTTCATTGAGGATAAGACGTATCTGAAATTAAAGAAAACTTAATTGCGAATTGAATCACCGACTTTAATCAAATGAAAACTCTAAAAAAAAAAAATCGATAAGATAAAGTGATAGTTTCCGCAAGTCGATTTTAACAGTTGCTGTAATATCACAGGCATAGATTTGTCCTATATAGTAATTTCATTTTCGTACGACTTTTATTTTTTGAGCTAGGGTAACTACACACAGATAGGTCATTCTACGAGACTTGGTTACTTAGACTCAGGGGACATCAAAAAATGATTAACGCCGAAAACTGGAATTCAGAATTTTCTACAATCGCAATACCTTCCTTACTATATAGTCTATACAAGTATTAGTTAAAATAGTCAAGTTAAATTATTTATATATTAAATTTTCTAGAAATACAAATGCGGTTTGTATGAGTATTATACTATATAATCTTTAAACATAGATTTTTTTTTTAAGTGTAACATTTTTTTACTGTGTCTATTTTTTATGGCATTCCCAGCCACTGTATCTTAAGTGCACCCCATTTGGTCTAGTCCATCAAACTGGTAGGACATACCTGATCTGACCTTTTTAAGATGGATAAGTAAGGTAACTGATGGGGTCAAGTATGGTCCCAGTAGAGCACGAAGTATAAAGCTTCGATTGATGGATGGTTTCTTGGCTGATGTTAGGAACCTGTTGGGTGTTTGTAAAGCAAAGTACAACACAAAATAAAGGCAAATAGTGAAAGTGGCAAGGCCCCACTAGGAACAGCAACTAGGAAATTGCCAATATCATTGTATACCCACAATCTTCCAATAATAAATACCTTTTTAAAAAACCCATTAACTACTTTCATAAATTTTGTGAAAAAGAAATAAGAGGGTATATAAAGCGTTGAAAGGATGAAATACGACAATTATGGGAACCCATCGGTTTATATCCGCCTTAATGATCTCCGGGCAATTCTGAAATTGTTGGTCCGCTGGCGGCACTTCGTTATTCGGCTGCAGTTCTCTCACACTGATCGATGGCGTCTAATTGCAATTTAAATTTTAAATTGGATGTATATCCGGTATAATTCGAAATATAGTACTGATTACCAAGACTGGAAGCATTCTTCTGGAAACTATTATTGGGAAAATGATAATCGTAGATATTAATGAACTAATTTAAAAATATATGTTAAAAAAAAACTTAAGCCTTTTAAGTTATTAATTTATGTAATGAACTGGTAAAAAGGAAAAATAGATAGTTATCGTTTACTTAAGTAATTAAGTCTGGTTACCATATACTTTAAAAAATAAATGTTTATTTAAAAAAATAAAAAAAAAATTTTTTACCAAGAATACATTTTTTTTAAATTTATTGACATTTACGACTGTACATAAAATCAAATTTACTTATATTTTAAATATAACGCATACCATTAAGTAAGATCATAATGGTATATGATACAGGCATGTAAGGAAATTACCCATTGGCAGCACTCTAAAAACATTTTTACAATATAAGGTCTCGATGCCAACATCTTTTTAAGCGCCTTGGGGGTTGTCAGAAATGCATGAGGAAGGTTAGAAACTACTGTGTTCGAGTGGTTAGGGGGTTTATAATGGAAGGATTGACATCTGGTTCGGGCTAGATCGGTTAGATAAGGGACATTAAGATCTTTATGGATGATTTGAGGTCTTTATATACACGATATTTGTGACAAAATAAGGATCATTGAGGATTTTATGAATAATTTTGTATTGTAAGGATTGGATAAGAGAGGAATTCGAAGGTTTAGTGGACAAAGTAAAGCACAACTCCGTATGTCCAGATTGGCCTTATTACAGTCATGTAGATCAGTTTTGTAATGAATTGGAAGTTCAGACAGTTTGACAATTAAGTGCTGTAATAGTCGAAATCGACGTGCAGTTTCCTGTTTTTTTCAGTCTTGTGTGAGGATTCCAGGTTAGTCGTTTGTCAAGATGTAGGTAGATTCAGAGAAAAATGAACTAGAAATTAATTTTTAAAGTGTTTCACTATAAGTAATGAGGAAATAATAAATTCCTATTTAGTAAGAAATTTAAAAAATAAATTTATTTTTTTAATAAAGAAGATGGCCTCGTGACCTTATATTGTAAACTGTTTTTAGAGTTCTACTACTGGGTAGTTTCTCTACATCCTGTATCATATCATTATGTCATTATGATCAAATTTACTTGTATTTTTTTATACAGTTGTAAATATCAATAAATAAATTTAAAAAAAAATTTATTGACTAAACTAAACAACGTAAATAAGAAGTACAAAAAATTAAATTTTTTTCATAGGCAATACATGTTATAAAACCAACTGCAGAACAAACTTTATCTAAATAAATTATAAATTGAAATATAACCTTAATTTCAAAAGATCAAGTATTTGTATCCCGTTCACACAACTTTTATTCAAGGAGAAAAATGAATTATAAAATGTTTGTTGGTCGGAATGTTATTAAATCATAGCTTTTACAAAATTTTCCTGAGCAACTAGCTAGAGCAATTTTTCGATTACTTTAGTTACTGAAATTCATTTTTCAGCGAATTACTATAAACACTAATTTCAAAACTTTTCTCATTTTGTAAGGAGTGATTTAAAAACAATGCGATCCTTGATTAAAAGTTGATATATTAATAAATTATTAATACTAATATAAATATTAATAAAAATTATATTTATTCCGAGTTCCATTAAAACATTAATTATTTTTATGGGCATAGTTATGGACATACGTTGTTCATCCATATTAGCTTCACAACCAATATTATTGAAGTCGAAAATTGACATTTAATAAATATACATATTGTTTTATGGTTTAAATATGCCTTTGTTTTTTCATTTTGGGTACATATATCCATCTGGTTAGTCATAATTGAATGAGCCTTTAAAAAACATGAAATACAACAAAAATTAAAGATATTTTATTTTTCAACCCTCAACATCCACGAACGTTTCGGTTCTGGATCAAAGTAGATATAATCTCGTTTAAATATCACCTCTGGTAGCTCAGTTGGTAGAGCGGTGGACTGTAGTTGGTGAAAGTGACTGATATCCATAGGTCGCTGGTTCAAATCCGGCCCGGAGGAATTTTTTTAAAAAGCATAAATATTCACTAACCCAATCAATTTTGAATATTCAACTAATCCAGGGACTGATTTATTGAATTAACTAGTTACAGTAGGTATAGTAACATTTTTTTTTCATAGATATTTGTTCGTTTATTAAACCTAATTTTATTTGGTTTTACATGATACAAGGTAAAACAAATACACACATATACAATTTATTATTATCATTGCTGGTACAAACAATCGTAAAACCGGCACCAGCTTAATCAGGAAGTAATCGGATTTATTAATGACTCTTCTCAATGTAACTCTACAGTGTCATTGTTTTTGTTTTTCTAATCCTACAGTATTAATTAATATTTATTGATCGTTAGGTAAAAAAAACATGTTATACAAGTTAATAGTCATTCAAAATAGAACTTACTTCCAAATCTACGTTTCTTCAAATACTGAATTACTAAGTACTGGAAATGTTCTTTATTGTTTATCTTTTTAGTTAAAAGCAAGGTGACCCCGGCCTGTACATTACAATTTACTCACAGATGTATTAAAATCGCGTATCGCATAATATACCATCAACAGTATTTTACAAACTTTATTTCATAACTTTCAAAAACGCAGAGATTATTATTAATACTAAATAATAATAAAAATATACTAGATTATTGTTATATCGATGTATAATTCAGTATCAATAAGGAGTTGGACAACTAGAACTTGGATTTTCAATTAGCGGAATCATAGAACTGAGTACACAAAACATTAAAAATATTAACCGAATTTAATCATTCATACTGGTGGGTATAAAAATGGCTAATTAACTGAACACTATATGTTCATTTTCAGACATAATGTAGATCTAATGTTTGAAACCTTTACGCTCTACAAAGAATTAGAGTAATAACTTTCAAAAAACAGAATTTTATTTTTAAAATTAAATTTCCTTTTATTTATTTTTAAAAGAAATTGAATTATCTTTATAATATATCATAAGCAACTTAAGTTTATTATAACTCTATATATAGCTATAATTATTTTCCAAGGAAAAGGCACAGTTAGGGGTTAAGTGATTTTAATGATATTGCTTTTGGATATTTAAATCCTAAAAATTAGGACAGTTAGTCCCTAGGAACCGAAAAATATATATAAGTTTTTAAAATGACACCCCTGTGTCTGAATCAACATGCACTTGTGTTCTTTCGTTTTATGTAATATTTTTTTTTTAAATTATCAAAATCTTTCAAAGCTCTCTGGCAACCGATTCGACTCCAATTTTTTATGGTGCCAAAAAGATGTTAAAATATAACAAATAGCATAAATCTAACTCGATGTGAAAAAAATTCACTTTCTCTGACAAATAAGAATAATTGCAATTGTTTTTCTATTTGAGATTTGCAAAAAAGGGTTTTCGTGATGATTAATCTGAATACGACACTGAAATTTTTATTTAGAAAATTATTACATTATTTTTGATGTTTGTTTTATTTAATTTTTTTACCTCCTTCTATATACTTTATGAAATAATTTTGGTACAAAGTAGAACTCCTGCATCTGTTAAGCCATGATCAGAAAGAATTTTTTTTTAAATCCCCTTGCACTTAGCTGACCCGTCATCACTGATACTTGACCATTCTAATAATTGAATAAAACTTATTAATTCTTCTTATGTACTATTTTAATTTAATATAATTGATTCATAATTGAACAATTATATTACAGGAAAACATTGAAATACTTTGTAAAGGTAGACCAATAGAAATGGTGGACGAATACACTTACCTAGGAACAGTGATCAGCAGGAATGGAAAGGTAGACCAACAGATATCCAATAGGATAAAGAAGGCAAATCCAATATACTACCACTTCTGCAACACTGTTATAGGGAAAAGGGAGGTAGAGAAGAATGGTAAAGTAGATATCTTCAAGGCTATATAATATACCTACATATCCTCCTTTACGGAAGTGAAAACTGGGTACCACTTCATAAGCACCTAAGCAGAGTCACTGCAATGGGAATGTGATACCTACGGAGAGTGGCAGGCCGAACTAGGAGGGATCGCATACGAAATGAGAGGACAAGACAGGATGTTGGAACTGTCTCAATAAAGGATACCATGCAATGGAAGGACTACATCTCCAGAGTCGGAGGGAATCACTGGGATGTCATGAAGGTCTGGCTCGGGATCGAGAGGCTTGGTTTGCCTGGACAGAGGCATAATTTAAAATGGTGTAATAAAGAGTATTCGTAAACAAAATGGGATAATCATTTGCAATGAAGAGGCAATCAGGGGACTTGTTAAAAAAAAATGTCAATAAAATTTATAGTAGATCGTATAAGAGAAGTTAATCCCCGAGAACTACGTAAGATTGTCAGAATTTTCGGAAACATTATAACAAAATAGTTGCGCAAATGTTTGGGCATAGAAAAATTGTATATTTATTTCATTAAAAACTGATATTATTTTCCCGAAAAAATATTGACTATATACAAACACGGCGTTAAATTCACTCCTTGATGTCTGAAACATGATATGGAGGTGAAAATATTTGATTCCGGGGGCCTAAATTTGTTTTCCCAGCATCAATACAAAGCTTCTCTAGCTTCGGTAGTGAAGAAGCCATAAGCATGTATTATTATTTTGTTAGATACAGAATAATGAGAGTGAAAAAAAACATAATTTTAGTACATTTATTTTTTCGACTTCGGGCTAATAGGAGCAAATGTTTTAATTTTTTTTTTTTTAGATAGAATGCCAAAATAAATTTGATCGCAATCGGTTACACTTTATTATGTTTTATCCTTGCTACCATTCCACGAAGATCAAGCAGGCCTGTTGTATATACACAATCAAGTAAATTTGATGGATATCAAACTATTATAAGCTAATATATCATTATGGCACAAGTTAAAGCCTAATAGGTTTCCATTGTTTTGCAAATAAGTATCATCATAAATGCAACTTTGTTTTATGGTAATGATCTTTCCACTTAGCTCCAGTGTTCAACGGAGTTCACAAAGGAGAAGTTTTAAGTAGCTACCAATGACTACTCCATGTAAATTTATGATAATGTTCAGCAATTCCTGATTTATAATCATTTTTACTGCCATTGAGTAAAAAATATAAATCTACTATTGTATTTATTATGAAATAAATAATATTTTATTAATTTATTTCAACAAATATTCGCTACTGCAGTGGAACGCGTCAGGTTATCTGCTGATATTGATAACTTCTTTCAGATTTCATTAAAATAATAAAATATATAATCGATGAATCTAATGTTCTTGTACTTATAAAGAAATATTATAATTTACATAAATTGCAGCGTATTGTGTAACTGGAAAAAAAAACTTTAACACATTAAAGGGCAATCCACAGCGATGATATTTGCCTATGCTTTCATCATAATCATTATATGTATACTAGATTATACAAGCAGATTTCATATAATATAAAAATAAAATATAAAATTACATTACATTAAATAAAATTAAAAAAAAAAAATATTCCATGACAGTAAGTGACATTAATTGATGTGATAAAGATGTAAATAAATTAAATTAGTTGTACATATTAATAAATAATTGTTTTCTTAAGAAACAAAAATCGAAGTACAGTCTAACGATGAATACTAAACTTGGTAGTACCTATTTCAGAATTAATGTATTGTGCATGTTCAAACGACACCTAGTTTTAAATCTTACTCTCAGTCCTTCCTCAGACTGTTTTGTCTGAGTGAACATTCAAAATTTGTGTTGATCGGAACAATTGTCTGACAGATGATTCTGGTTCCAGAATCGTCGGACACACAAAATTCTGCGCAAGCGTCTAACCATTAGTTGGAACAAACCTGTTTTATTATGTCATAGACTGTGCACCTTGGATTTTTCAGAAACTGGACACTAGGGATTCGAGGGTCCGACAAGATTTCATTAACGATTTGTTTCGTAATGTTTTGTTGCCTACATTCAAAGAGCATTAGTTGTATCACAATGCTCCCGTACTAAACAATCTTTTTACAAATAATTATCTGTTTATTTTGTCTATTCCAAGTTTATAGTCCAGGTACATCATTGTATTGTTTTGGCTTTTTTTTGGCCATTTCTATTTTCACTTCAGTAACAACATAAAAACTATTTTTAAAATAACGATTTATTTCAATTTCTTACTTTTCTCAACGGTTTTTTTCAGTGAAGATATTTTCGTTTATTGAGGTTTTTATGTATATACAATATGGAATAAGATATTTTACTAAAAAGAAAATATATATAAAAAACATATATTATTATTAAGAACAAAAATAAAAAAAAATTACTCTCATAATTGAGCAAATATTACTTATTTATTTATCCAAGTAAAATTAAATTTTAAGTTACTTTATTGTTAATTATCTCCAGATAAAACACTATCTAAAATATAGCTTTTTCTTCTTTCAAACTATATTTCATTATCGCCTATCACATATTGGTTTACAATATAACTTCCGTAGTTGTTCAATGAACTCTATTGGATTCCCTTGTTTAGATAATAAAATAAAGACCAAAATAATACATAAAAACCACATTAAAATTTTTTATATTAATTAATTATCTATTTTATGAGTCTGATTATATCTGATTAAACTTTAATGTGTTCTTCTGAAAAATTATTTTTTTTACATAGTAATATAAAGAGTAGACAACTGATGACAGTCAGAAAATAAACTAACTAATGATGTAACACTTTTAATTGAGTTTCGTAAATAAAAATTGGAATATAAGAAAACATTATGATATTTGATTAATTATAAAAGAAAACCTAGTTTGCTATCAGAACTATAATATTTATTGACAGTGATTACCTACACCAATTTTAGTAAAGAGGAAAATTTATAAACAAACAAATAAAAAAAAAGAACTACTCAAATAAATAGTAGCCACCATAGAACCTCAATTCAAAACCGGATGCCGGATGCAGGTTTGATTCCGGCCTGTGACTTTTATTTCACCTCAGACCATTTCAATAAATCTCAACCTTCTCGTTCCATCTACACTGGGTTCATGACTTGTAGTAAATTCTATTTTTACCGAATTTTTATTGAATTATTGAAACCCCTAAACATTAAAATAAATAATAATTTCTATAATTAAACTCATGATATATGAGATCTTCTTCCTAAAATGGGCATTGTGTGTCTTCACATATTTTACATTATCAAAAAACAGACAATCAACGTTCCATGGGTTTATCCGAAATCGTGAATTTTATTTTCAACATCAAGTATAAGGAAAATCGACATGTCTAGGCTAGATTCAGTTAGATGACATTTATTCTGGTTTTCTAGCCTTCTATAACAAGAAAAGAAAAATCCTCTAATACAATTTCTCATATATTTTTTTATATTTACTTATTGTTCAATCATTAACAAGAAAACAATAATCGTTCGTAAATAAAAATTTGTGTCTTTGTACTAATGCACATCCCAAGAATTGATTTTAGTGAAACAATCACCGAATTCAAAACATTTTAATTAATGACATTCTAACATTCCCAGTTTAGGAACCATCTACCCAACACAAGCTGCACTGAATTTACAAAGACCAAATATAAATAAAGTTAATTATCAATAAAAATATAAAATAAAATAAAAACTAATATAAAAAAAAAATTGAGCGGTTGGTTAGACCTATAATCAGTGATCCAGTCATGAATCAAATCGACAAAAAAAAAATTCTTAAACGATTGTTTTGACTCAAGATTGTCTTAATCACGTCTTTGACCAAAACATATAATTCCTTGACAGAGAATTATTAGTGAGAGAGGGGGCACCATTGTAAGCGGAGTAATGGATATTCTGTGTCCAAAAGCGGTCGATGCTCCATTTATCCTTCTATAACTGTGAATGTTCTTGATAATAATAATACTGAAAGTATATAAATATATATGTTTTGGAGATAATAATATTATAGGAGGTTTCCAAAAAGAAATGATAAAAACAACTTTAGAAATAAGATGGACCTTTAAAGACCGTCCTTTTTTTTGTCCTGTTAATGGTCAAAACCTTCACAGGAAATAAAAATAATATTTTTTTTGTAGTAAATAATTATATTATATAGTACCTATAACTTAATAAGTATCTAGAAATAAAATTATAAATATTGTCAACCTAGTGCCTATTTATCAATTCGAAAGTTATAAATCCTGTTATAAAGATTTAGTCTTGCTTTTCAGATCAAGGCATTCTAGTTTAATATTTAAAATTAACTTAATTAAAAATTAAAAAAAAATATATTTGATAGAAAACGAGAAATGATGAGAGAATAAATGTAATTTAATATTTTTTTTCAATTTTAAAATATCTCTGCGAAGATTCACAAAGAACAAATAAAGTGTTTCTGTTTTTTCCCTCTTTCTATTTCTTGCAATATTAATACAAAATTTATAGGGAAATGAGAAATGTGGAAAAGAAAAGAAATTGGCAGGAAATGAAGACTAGTTTCTTTTATTTATAGGAAACGTTGCTTTTCAATTATTAAATTTTTATGCTATCAGTTTCGCATCTGATTATATATTTCTGTCCTATATTTCGTTATTTAATTCAATAGTTCAAAATTTTAAAACAATTAAGTTCCCCCAAGAGTTAAATTTGTCATTTATAACATCATTTAACAGAAAAGATTATGTTATGGTATTTATGGTAGTGAAAATGAAAACTAATAGGTGTCATCCAAAAGTAGGATGTAATATTTCCGAATAAAAAACTTATAATTGATTCAGATTACAGTTGTAACAGTATTTGAAAATGGTCAATGAATTAGAGTCAATTCACATATATTTATTCGCTTTTAAACTTTATAATTTAGAGTTATTATACTGGATAATTTAATGTCATTATATTGGATGATGACGATAATTTTAAATCATTATACCGAATAATTTAAGTCACCATGCTAGATCGAAATTATATAATAATTGTTCCAGTGGGACGGTCCCTCCACGTTCCATTAATTCCATGGCGAAGCCTTAGGCTGTAGCTAGACTATACCA